>NC_068443.1:15043347-15185847 GCF_023373465.1 Oncorhynchus keta | reverse complement strand
CTTTTTCCAATTGCTTGGAGACAATACACATAAAGCTAAGATCATTTGTTCATTGAACTAAAATCACCTGCCCAAAATGACACAACTTAACATCAAAGTATTACCATTTCAAAATACAATTCACACATTACATCTGAGATGACTATCTATTCATTTCATTACAATGATCTATCTATCAATTGATACAACTGCTCAAAATGATAAGTAACTGTTGCATTACTCTTAATGCATAGTTTTATGGAAACTGATGAAGAATATTCCAGATCATGAACGTTTCAGGGTAACAAGATCCATTGACACCAATTACCGTGGAACATGAACCAATCGGACTACATTATCTATGGCTGTAATATTTAATCATCAATCTTTATCAGACACTGTTTCTATGGTCCCATTTATCACTTTTCCAGACCATGTCATCAGATTTGACATTACTGTACACTTTATTAGGTACACCTATCTAGTACTGGGTAGGACCCCCTTTTGTCTTGACAATAGCCTGAATTATTCATGGTGTTGTACGTTAAGAGATGCAATTCTGCACACCACTGTTTTAAACAGCTGTTATTTGAGCATTTGTGGCCTTTCTGTTAGCTTGAATGAGTCTGGACATTCTCCTCTGACCTCTCTCATTAACACGGTGTTTTTGTCCACGGAAATGCCGCTCACTAAATGGGTTTTGTTTATCGCACCATTCTCTGTAAACTCTAGAGACTGTAGTGCGTAAAAATCCCAGGAGGGCAGGTTTTTCTGAGATGCTCGAATCACCATGTGTGGCATCAACAATCATACCACGGTCAAAGTTGCTTAGATTACTCATCTTGCCTGTTCTAATGTTGTATTTCAAGGACTACCTTCAAACTCAGTGTGCCTCTTTGCTTGACATCATGGGGAAATCAAAAGAAATCAGCTGAGACCTCAGAAAAAAATTCTAGACCTACACAAGACTGGTTCATTCTTGGGAGCAATTTCCAAATGCCTGAAGGTACCACGTTCATCTGTACAAACAATAGCACGTAAGTATAAACACCATGGAACCACGCAGCATTCATCCCGCTCAGGGATTAGACCTGAAAGGCCGCTCAGCAAGGAAGAAGCCGCTGCTCCAATGCCGCCATAAAAAAAACAGTCTATGGTTTGCAACTGCACATGAGGACAAAAGATCGTACTTTTTGGAGAAGTGTCCTCTGGTCTGATGAATCAAAAATAGAACTGTTTGGCCATAATGACCATCGTTATGTTTGGAGGAAAAAGGGGGATGCGTGCAAGCCGAAGAACACCATCCCAACCGTGAAGCACAGGAGTGGCAGCATCATGTTGTTGGGGTACATTGCTGCAGGAGGGACTGGTGCACTTCACAAAATAGATGGCTTCATGAGGAACGAAAATTATGTGGATATATTGAAGCAATATTTCAAGACATCAGTCAGGATGTTAAAGCTTGATCGCAAATGGGTCTTTCAAATGGACAATGACCCCAAGCATACTTCCAAATTTGTGGCAGAAAAGGAAAAAAAAGTTGTTGATTGCGGTCTTAGTGCCAGCATCAGTCTGTGGTGGTAAATAATATAGATGAGAACTCTCTTGGTAGATAGTGTGGTCTACAGCTTATCATAACGTACTCTACCTTTAATATTAGACATCATTCACCAGCTGTTATTGACAAAAAGACACACACTACAGCTCTATATTATCCGGGTCGTTATGCAGCCACGACTCGGTGAAACATACGATATTACAGTTCTTAATGTCCCATTGGTAGGATAATAGTAGGTCATCAATTTTATTTTCCAATGATTGCATGTTCGCAAGTAGAATTGATGGCTGTGGGAGTTTATTCGCTCGCCTACGAATTCTCAAAAGGCAGCCTGATCTACTTCCTCTTTTCGTCCGTCTTTTCTTCACGCAAATGATGGGAATCTGGGCCTGTTCCCGGGAGAGCAGTATATCTTTCTCGGCAGATTTGTTCAAGGAAAAATCTTCTTCCAGTTTGTGGTGAGTAATCCCAGTTCTGATGTCCAGAAGTTATTTTTGGAAGCAACATTATGTACAAAATAAGATACAAACAACGCAAAAAATGAACAAAATAGCACGATTAATTACGAACAAGTAAAACATCAGCCATTCTCTACGGCGCCATATTAACATCCCTAACAGGGTTAAAACAGAAACAGATGGAAGTTTAACAGTTTAGGCATTCATTTTGAGTGATTAAGGTTTGGTCTATGTTTTGGGGAAGGCTGAAATTAAAATAATTAAAAACCATGTGTTTCCATCAACTATAATGAAATAGTATCATGGCTTGCTAGAGCATTGCAGTGGTGCGGTGGTCTAAGCAGCACGCTCTGGCTCTGAGCATCATGAGTTTGCACCCAGTGCTGGACAATCGTTTAAGAGGAAGGCATATTATCAACATTTTGGGGACCTTTTTAAATGTCGGAAATCAAAGTGTACTTCTAGGGATCAGGCTGCCCCCCACCCCCTCCACCCAGCTCCTACTGACCTCTACCCAGCCCCCTCCCCTCCACCCAGCACTTACTGATCTCTACCCAGCTCCTACTGACCTCTACCCAGCCCCCTCCCCTCCTACTGATCTATACCCAGCTCCTACGGATCTATACCCAGCTCCTACTGACCTCTACCCAGCCTCCTCCCCTCCACCCAGCTCCTACTGAACTATACCCAGCTCCTACTGATCTCTACCCAGCCCCCTCCCCTCCACCCAGCTCCTACTGAACTATACCCAGCTCCTACTGACCTCTACCCAGCCCCCTCCCCTCCTACTGATCTCCACCCAGCTACTGAACTATACCCAGCTCCTACTGACCTCTACCCAGCCCCCTCCCCTCCTACTGATCTCCACCCAGCTCCTACTGATCTCCACCCAGCTCCTACTGATCTCCACCCAGCTCCTACTGACCTCTACCCAGCCCCCTCCCCTCCTACTGATCTCCACCCAGCTCCTACTGATCTCCACCCAGCTCCTACTGATCTCCACCCAGCTCCTACTGACCTCTACCCAGCCCCCTCCCCTCCTACTGATCTCTACCCAGCTCCTACTGACCTCTTGGCTCTCATAGGTTATGAGGCCAGAAGTTGATAAACTTCACTTTTGAAATAGTGATATGTTGATATGCTTCAGTTTGCTGTGATATGACTGGTTTCATATTTGTCTCCATCGATCGTAAGGACAGTGAAATAGATTTAAATCTATTGTCATTTATATTTACAATCCCGTTATCCAAACGTCTAACTCATTTACCTAGCTCTTATCAATGGCTCTTATCCATTTGTAAATGACAGTCATGAAGAATGGTGTTATTTCCACTACTCATCATTTCTTCAAGTGTAAAGTTGGGGGAAATATGATGGAATAAAGTCAAGGTCAGAATACGGAGTATCTATAGACACACCTGAGACACACCTTAATTTGATGTATCTCTTCCCCAAACGAATAGCAGGTGAATGGCATGCTATTCTCATGCTTAAATTCAATATCAGAATACACCTAGAGAGAAAAGTGCATAAAAAGGGAATTCCGTTCCATTTACACACACTTAACTTGGTCCACTACTGGAATCAGTGGACACAAACACACACTTAACTTGGTCCACTACTGGAATCAGTGGACACAAACACACACTTAACTTGGTCCACTACTGGAATCAGTGGACACAAACACACACTTAACTTGGTCCACTACTGGAATCAGTGGACACAAACACACACTTAACTTGGTCCACTACTGGAATCAGTGGACACAAACACACACTTAACTTGGTCCACTACTGGAATCAGTGGACACAAACACACACTTAACTTGGTCCACTACTGGAATCAGTGGACACAAACACACACTTAACTTGGTCCACTACTGGAATCAGTGGACACAAACACACACTTAACTTGGTCCACTACTGGAATCAGTGGACACAAACACACACTTAACTTGGTCCACTACTGGAATCAGTGGACACAAACACACACTTAACTTGGTCCACTACTGGAATCAGTGGACACAAACACACACTTAACTTGGTCCACTACTGGAATCAGTGGACACAAACACACACTTAACTTGGTCCACTACTGGAATCAGTGGACACAAACACACACTGTGCAATAGAGTCAACAGTATCTCTCTCTCTCTCTCTCTCTCTCTCTGTGTATGTGAATATACGCTTGCATGACTGTGTGCGTCTTAAAGAGAGCTTTTCTGGGTTGAAGGAGAACTGGGGCTTGTAGTGTGTGAAGGTGATTGGGAATTGGTGGTAACATTGTAATGGTGGAGGCTGTTGTGTAAATAGCATCAGGATTAGTGTTAATCACACTGGTATTCCCAAGGGGATTCTGGGTAGACCATAACAGAGACGTGGGAGGTCTGCTGACCACACCCTCTATCCCCTGACCCCGAGAACTACCCCCTCCCCTCAGTGACCCTCTATGACCTCAAGACCAGGATTCCTTATTTCTGGGTCCGTATTCACATTGCATCTCTGGATTGCTGCTCTAGAATCAGGTCCCCCCTGTCAATTTATGAATTATCATCTAAAAGACAAAACTGGTCCTATATCAGCATTTCTACTCTGAGGTTTTCATTATAACCACGTAATCCCATTGCCGAGACTCCATTATAAGGTTTTAGCATTTCTGGTACTCACTGTTATTTGAAGTATTCCATATAACTATTCAGCAGAAAAGTAAGAAGTCGTAGAGCTATTACAGAACTGACTGGACTAAGCAGCTTTTTAGGGTAAAAAGTGCTGTAGTAAGATGCTACTTCAGACTCATTAATTGTCTCCTAATGTCTGTCTCAGACTCATTAGTCAGCTTTTAATGTCTGTCAGATGTTACCTGTCCACTGGCAGCAGGGGACATGGATCACATGACTCGAGTCAGTGGCTTTAGTAATGAGGGTAGCACAGGTTGCCAAGTTGGACAGGTGGCTACACCAGGATGGTGAGAGAGAAGGAGAAAGAGAGAGAAGGGGGAAGGGACTCAAATCCTTCTACAGTGTATAACAGAAAGTCTCATTTTCTTCCCTCTTCCCTCCTGTCTTCTTTCCTGATCTCCTCTGCTCTCCCCTCCTGTCCTCTCCTCTCCCCTCCTGTCCTCTTCCCTCATCTCATCTGCTCTCCCCTCCTGTCCTCTCCTCTCCCCTCCTGTCCTCTTCCCTCATCTCCTCTGCTCTCCCCTCCTGTCCTCTCCTCTCCCCTCCTGTCCTCTTCCCTCATCTCCTCTGCTCTCCCCTCCTGTCCTCTCCTCCCCCCTGTCCTCTTCCCTCATCTCCTCTGCTCTCCCCTCCTGTCCTCTCCTCTCCCCTCCTCTTCCCTCCTGTCCTCTTTCCTCATCTCCTCTGCTCTCCCCTCCTCTCTCCCCTCCTCTTCCCTCCTGTCCTCTTCCCTCATCTCCTCTGCTCTCCCCTCCTGTCCTCTCCTCTCCCCCTGTCCTCTTCCCTCATCTCCTCTGCTCTCCCCTCCTGTCCTCTCCTCTCCCCTCCTGTCCTCTTCCCTCATCTCCTCTGCTCTCCCCTCCTCTCTCCCCTCCTCTTCCCTCCTGTCCTCTTCCCTCATCTCCTCTGCTCTCCCCTCCTGTCCTCTCCTCTCCCCCTGTCCTCTTCCCTCATCTCCTCTGCTCTCCCCTCCTGTCCTCTCCTCTACCTTCCTGTCCTCTTCCCTCATCTCCTCTGCTCTCCCCTCCTCTCTCCCCTCCTCTTCCCTCCTGTCCTCTTCCCTCATCTCCTCTGCTCTCCCCTCCTGTCCCTCTCCTCTCCCCCTGTCCTCTTCCCTCATCTCCTCTGCTCTCCCCTCCTGTCCTCTCCTCTCCCCTCCTCTTCCCTCCTGTCCTCTTCCCTCATCTCCTCTGCTCTCCCCTCCTGTCCTCTCCTCTCCCCTCCTCTTCCCTCCTGTCCTCTTCCCTCATCTCCTCTGCTCTCCCCTCCTCTCTCCACTCCTCTTCCCTCCTGTCCTCTTCCCTCATCTCCTCTGCTTTCCCCTCCTGTCCCCTCCTCTTCCCTCCTGTCCTCTTCCCTCATCTCCTCTGCTCTCCCCTCCTGTCCCCTCCTCTTCCCTCCTGTCCTCTTCCCTCATCTCCTCTGCTCTGCTCTCCTCTCCTGTCCTCTCCTCTTCCCTTCATTTCTCTCCTCCTCCACACTTGGAGGACTGCCTGGCACTTCTCTCTACCAGTACCAGCGGACACACACACTTGCATGCACGTACACACACAAAGCACACACACACCAGGTTTACCGTGGGAATGCCTCTGGCATTGCATTGGTCAATGAGGTGATGCATTTAAATGGAAATATATTTAAACCCTGGCTGTGTGTGTGTGCATGTCTCTCTGTGCGTGTATCTCTAAACCCTGTCTCTCTCCTCCCAGTCACACATACATTAGGGTACGGCTGACTGGCTATTAAAGACACCCCACTGCCACTCCCCCATGTAAAACCAGGCGGGATTAGCCTGTTCTATTACCACACTAATCTAGTGACCAAAAGACCACAAGGACACCCTACAGAGAGAGAGAGAGAGAGAGAGAGAGAGAGAGAGAGAGAGAGAGAGAGAGAGAGAGAGAGAGAGAGAGAGAGAGAGAGAGAGAGAGAGAGAGAGAGAGAGAGAGAGAGAGAGAGAGAGAGAGAGAGAGAGAGAGAGAGAGAGAGAGAGAGAGAGAGAGAGAGAGAGAGAGAGAGAGAGAGAGAGAGAGAGAGAGAGAGAGAGAGAGAGAGAGAGAGAGAGAGAGAGAGAGAGAGAGAGAGAGAGAGAGAGAGAGAGAGAAAAATAAATAAATAATATGGTTTCTTGCAGAGACAGACAGGCAGATTAGGAACTGGTGTCTAGCTTGGTGTTTGGGTATCCCTCAAACTCTATTAGAATGGTAGAGTGGGTGCGCCTGTATTCATATGACAAGATGTGTTTTGTGTGAGAAAGCAATGTGTCTAAGGCCGTTAACAGGATCAACTCTTCAAAAAGACTGTCACAGCATATCTCTGCCCCGCACCCCTAACCCACAGGGCAGCTGTGTGTCCGTGTGTGTGTCTGTGTCAGTCACCATGTAAAACCCTGGTGTAGAATGTCTGAGTATCCAAGGTGATTTGCCTGTTGTCTCTAGCTGGCAAGATTTTTATTTCATCCAAAATCAAATGAACAAATATCCCAGATTTGAATGTGAAATTGAGGTTTGGTTTTGTGCAAGCAGTTGCTCAAGTGACACATATCCCTGAGTACACCATGTTCTGTACTGCTATGTATGTTAGTCCCCTGTCCTTTATCTATTCTGTCCATGTGTAGTTCTCTCCTGTTGTGTGTGTGTGTGTGTGTGTGTGTTTAGCAGATGGCACGCTCCACACCACTGAACGTTTTAACAGAACGCCTCCCAGCACCCTTCACTTGAATCCACCTGGCTTTGCCGCCGCTGGCCAGAACACACTAGTGAACACTCTTCACTTCGTTACATACACACAAACACACACTTCCCAGTCACACACACTCTGCCGCATCAGTGTCAAAAATAAGTTATGACAGAAGCAGACCATCTCAGTTTGAACATTTATTACAATGCAATATGTCAGTCAGTCATTTTCCATTTTCCTATTTTACAATTTACAACCCAGATAATTAGAAGACTATAAATAGAATGAAATGCTTCATGTACCTGAATTCATTTTCAAACAATGACATTTACAAAGACATAGAATACCTACAGTATATGCTAATCATTGACTAGATAAAACCATTGTTAGTGTGTTCATCCTCAATAAAAAAGGCATTGAGAGCTTGGCACAATAAATTCTATCACATAACACTCTCCTCCATCTTCCTGTCTTTGCATATCCAAAACTGGTCCTCAAAGACAAGCACACGCGCACACACATACACGCGCGTGCGTGCACACACACACACACACACACACACACACACACACACACACACACACACACACACACACACACACACACACACACACACACACACACACACACACACACACACACACACACACACACACACACACACACACACACACACACACACACACACACAGCGTGATGCTTCAGAACTACACTTCCTCAGCTTGTCCTAAGTTTCTGTTGACTTTCAGAAATCCTTCAAATGTTTCAGATAGAGCCCAAAGCTCCACAACAGCTACAACATCTCTCCTCTACCAGCTGAAAATTTGACAACATTCTGTCACGGTTCAGATATGATAAACAGCACATTTGCACAATGACAATATATAGACTATCGTAGACATATGAAATGCCTTAGGCCATACTTGGTGGACATTCAACTCCTGGTTTATTCATTGAACTCTGCTTCACTATAGACTTAAAAGTCCTTGTTGATGAATGGATGTAGCACTTATTAGTACTTGTCAACAAAGTTCAATGGATGGACTACTCCTTAGTGGGTATGGGAGTTGGAGTCCTTGTATTGTATTAGAGATTAATGAGTAGTGTGGTCCTGAAATGCATATGTGGCAAATTGGAGACATATATTCTGTTTGTGTAGTGGAGATCACAAACAAAAGTTCATCTGAACAGAAAACATTGGCACCAATCTGAACTAGGGCTGGGCAATATATCAAATGCCTGTATCGCAAAATCAAGTTATCTTTTTTGATAACCTACTTATATCCTCTTGTTCTCAATGCTATCTTTTTGGTCTTGTCTCCTTCGCTCCCTCTGTGCTGTGTGCACCTTCCCATTTACACCAGAGATCTGTATATAATGACGAGATGCTCATGTTTCTGCCCTAACAATGAGAGGCGATAACAATTCAGCTGTTCTGCCCTGTAAGCTAGCAAATAAATCCAATTTGGCAAAATTTGAAATATAAAGATTGCTCACTAGGACGTGGACTGGTGCTTGAGAGATTGTTTATAATCTTCTGTGATGCCTTCTACAAGAAGTTAGTCATTATTAGTGAATGTGCATTATGCATGCTTCTGGTTATTACATTTGTAACAAAATTAGCATTTTCATAGACAGACTTGAAAGCCATATCAGTGATTATTGCAAAAAAAGAAGGTTAAACTATTTTTAGAAAATAATACAATAATTAGTGAAATGTAGTGTATTTTACCTTTATACAACAACGCTTATTTAGAGAAAACCTTTTAAAAATTGATATACGTGAAAAAAATGACCAAGCATTGATTTTAAGGCCATATTGCCCAGCCGAACTCTAAACAAACTACCGAAACGTTTCGCACATGACTTAAAAGTCAGGATGACTGTGACCAACATTGTCGTGTCATAAAGTCACCAAAAAAATAAAATAATCAAGAGCAGTTCATTTTCTTTTTTTTTACACAGACACGTATGTACAAAAAGTAAACGGAACAAGAGACGGAAAGTTCCGTTGGTTCCACTGAAACAAACAGCTTCTTCAGCCTCAGGTCAATCCTCAGGCCATAGTTCAAAGGTTATATGGTTTATCAAAGTGCCTTTTTTCTCTCCTCCGTTCATATTTTCTGTTGTAGGGTTTGTTTGTTGACGTTATTCCTTATGAAAATCTCAATCTAAAGTGCATGGATGACGTAAATGGAATTCATTAAAACAAATGTCTGTTTCTGTTTTATATCCATTCACTGGCTTAGACGGGAACCATACTGTCCTGCATCTGTTCCTGTATTTGTTGCATGTGGGACAGCAATACCTGCTGCACACTGGCAAGGATCTGGTCCTGGTGTGATGGTGTGACGATTCCTATACTGGCCATGTCCCTGTAAACATAGTACAACACACAATTAGGCATGTTGGGAGTTGAAAAGAGCATGCTCACGGACACACAAAATGAGAGAGAGAGAGAAAAAGAGAAAGAGAATAGGAGAGACAGAGAGACTATTGAGAAAGGCCACCGTAGGCAGACCTGGCTTTCAAGAGAAGACAGGCTATGTGCACACTGCCCACAAAATGAGGTGGAAACTGAGCTGCACTTCCTAACCTCATGCCCAATGTATGACCATATTAGACACATATTTCCTTCAGATTACACAGATCCACAAAGAATTCGAAAAAACAAACACAATGTTGATGAACTCCCACATCTACTAGGTGAAATACCACAGTGTGCCATCACAGCAGCATGATTTGTGACCTGTTGCCGCAAGAAAAGGGCAACCAGTGAAGAACAAACACCATTGTAAATACAACCCATATTTATGTTTATTTATTTTCCTTTTTGTACTTTTTCTATTTGCTCACCATTACAACACTGTATATATACACAATATGACATTTGTAATGTCTTTATTCTTTTGGAACTTCTGTGAGTGTAATGTTTACTGTTTATTTTTATTGTTTATTTCACTTTTGTATATTATCTACTTCACTTGCTTTGGCAATGTTAACATGCCAATAAATCCCCTTGAATTGAGAGAGAGGGAGAGAGGGAGAGAGGGAGACAGAGAGAGAGAGATAGAGGGAGAGAGACAAGGAGAGAGACGGGTAACGAGAGAGAAATCGACTTACTGCTGTGTGAGAGTTAGCAGGCTGTCAGGACTGGTGTATCCAGCTGCAGTGAGGGTGTCTCTGTACATGTCCATCCCTATAGCCTGGAGCCAGTATTCTACTGACCACACTGACACAAACTCTGGACCTCCTACAGGCTCCAACAGAGTGGGAACAGGCCTGCACAGAGACAAAGAAAGAATGAGTTATAGTGAGTCCATGTTATGAAAAAACATTGAAAGGGCCTGCAATGAAAGACATGGTTTCCTGTGTGTGTGTGTGTGTGTGTGTGTGTGTGTGTGTGTGTGTGTGTGTGTGTGTGTGTGTGTGTGTGTGTGTGTGTGTGTGTGTGTGTGTGTGTGTGTGTGTGTGTGTGTGTGTGTGTGTGTGTGTGTGTGTGTGTGTGTGTGTGTGTGTGTGTGTGTGTGTGTGTGTACCTCTCCCCTCCTGTCCTCCTCAGTGTGGTGGTTGGGTTGCGGATGAGTTTATCCAGAATGTTGAGGATCTGCGTGAAACTGGGTCTGTGTATTCTGTCTCTCTGCCAGCAATCTAACATCAGTTGGTGCAGACAAACTGGACAGTCCATAGGTGGGGGCAGACGGTAACCCTCATCTATCGCTTTTATCACCTAGAGAGAGGAGGAGAAAGGGATCAAGTGGGTAAGAAAGCATGTTTAACTAACTTTGTCTAACTGTTCAACTTAGTTTCTGTCTCACATTCAGGCGAATGTCCTGTTTTTGAGTTTCAACACACACTTACATCCTGGTTACTCATGTCCCAATATGGCCGTTCTCCATATGACATCACCTCCCACATGACCACGCCATAGCTCCATGTGTCAGAGGCTGGAGTGAACTTCCTGTAGGCGATGGCCTCTGGAGCAGTCCACCTGATGGGGATCTTCCCCCCTGGAGAGTGGTACGTCCCAGTCACCTCCTGTAACACATGGAAGAGAATGAGAAAATGAGAAATTAGGATCCACAGGTGATAAGGACCCACATTTAAAAGATGAGTGAACTAACAGTCATTGAAACCTTATCTTGCATAATAAATCATTACTCCAGACAAGTAATATGCATGTTTAGGGTCTATGTTCTTTCCTGTGTTTCTGTGTTCTTACCTGTGTGGTGTATGCTGCCTCAGACTCATCCTCCAGTACTCGTGACAGGCCGAAGTCAGACACCTTACACACCAGGTTGCTGTTGACCAAAATGTTGCGTGCGGCCAGGTCTCGGTGAACGTAACTCATGTCAGACAGGTACTTCATGCCCGACACAATGCCACGCAGCATGCCCACCAGCTGGATCACTGTGAATTGACCGTCGTGTTTCTAACGGAGAAAGACAATATAGACATTAGAATAGAGTTTACAGTGTGAACACAGAGATACATACTCTCTCATTCTCCTTCTTACCCTGAGGAAGGTGTTGAGGGATCCATTCTCCATGTACTCTGTGATGATCATCACTGGTTTACCTGAACAGGAGACAAACAAACAGCGATTAAGCCAGGGTGGAGTTCCACAAAGATCAGTTTTGGGTTCCCTGCTTTTACTTTAAAAATGAAGAAAGAACCTGTAAATCTCTGCTTCGATTGGTCAAAGTAGCTGTCAATCACTCACATCGTGTGACCACACCCTCCAGTCTGATGATGTTTGGGTGGTCGAACTGTCCCATGATGCTGGCCTCAGAGAGGAAGTCCCGCCTCTGTTTGTCAGCGTATCCTGCCTTCAGACTCTTTATGGCCACGTAGATCTCCCTCTTCCCCTGGAGCCGCAGACGGCCACTACACACCTCCCCAAACTCACCTACAACGCACATAGATAAACACAATATCAATAACTACACACCTCCCCAAACTCACCTACAACACACACACACACACACACACACACACACACACACACACACACACACACACACACACACACACACACACACACACACACACACACACACACACACACACACACACACACACACACACACACACACACACACACACACACACACACACACACACACACACACACAAACACAAACACAAACACAAACACAAACACAAACACACACACAGATTATTTATTGTCCGTGTGTGTGTCAGGCTCCCTTACCGATGCCAATTACTTTCTCTATGTGTATGTTGGAGGCGTCAATCTCTTTGGCAAACTCATGGACAGCCTGGTCCGGGTCCTCATAGGTGAAGGGGTCCACGTATATCCTCACACCTTCAGATGGAGTGGGAGAGGGAAGGAGGGGGGAAGGGAGATGGTTTGAGAAAATAAATTGGAAGGGATGGAGGGAGGGAGGGATGCTCACATGAGTATGTGCTCGCCCATGTTTGTTTGTGTGTGGGGTCTTACCTGGGTTTAAATGTTTCTCCTCCTCTAAGTCCTGCTTAGCTTTGCTGTATTGTCCCCTCCTGAAATAACAGAGGTAGAGAATGAAGTAGTGAAGGGAACAGAACCCAGCTCGCTAACAGGTAGAAGGAGGACAGGGGGATGCAGGGAGAATAGTGACTTAGGAAGAAGGAGAGGGGGGATGGAGGGAGAATAGTGACTTAATGGGATGGAGGGAGAATAGTGACTTAGGAAGAAGGAGAGGGGGATGGAGGGAGAATAGTGACTTAATGGGATGGAGGGAGAATAGTGACTTAGGAAGAAGGAGAGGGGGATGGAGGGAGAATAGTGACTTAATGGGATGGAGGGAGAATAGTGACTTAGGAAGAAGGAGAGGGGGATGGAGGGAGAATAGTGACTTAGGAAGAAGGAGAGGGGGATGGAGGGAGAATAGTGACTTAATGGGATGGAGGGAGAATAGTGACTTAGGAAGAAGGAGAGGGGGATGGAGGGAGAATAGTGACTTAATGGGATGGAGGGAGAATAGTGACTTAATGGGATGGAGGGAGAATAGTGACTTAATGGGATGGAGGGAGAATAGTGACTTAGGAAGAAGGAGAGGGGGATGGAGGGAGAATAGTGACTTAATGGGATGGAGGGAGAATAGTGACTTAGGAAGAAGGAGAGGGGGATGGAGGGAGAATAGTGACTTAACGGGATGGAGGGAGAATAGTGACTTAGGAAGAAGGAGAGGGGGATGGAGGGAGAATAGTGACTTAATGGGATGGAGGGAGAATAGTGACTTAATGGGATGGAGGGAGAATAGTGACTTAGGAAGAAGGAGAGGGGGATGGAGGGAGAATAGTGACTTAATGGGATGGAGGGAGAATAGTGACTTAGGAAGAAGGAGAGGGGGATGGAGGGAGAATAGTGACTTAATGGGATGGAGGGAGAATAGTGACTTAGGAAGAAGGAGAGGGGGATGGAGGGAGAATAGTGACTTAATGGGATGGAGGGAGAATAGTGACTTAGGAAGAAGGAGAGGGGGATGGAGGGAGAATAGTGACTTAATGGGATGGAGGGAGAATAGTGACTTAATGGGATGGAGGGAGAATAGTGACTTAGGAAGAAGGAGAGGGGGATGGAGGGAGAATAGTGACTTAACGGGATGGAGGGAGAATAGTGACTTAATGGGATGGAGGGAGAATAGTGACTTAGGAAGAAGGAGAGGGGGATGGAGGGAGAATAGTGACTTAACGGGATGGAGGGAGAATAGTGACTTAGGAAGAAGGAGAGGGGGATGGAGGGAGAATAGTGACTTAACGGGATGGAGGGAGAATAGTAATTTAGGAAGAAGGAGAGGGGGATGGAAGGAGAAAATGAGTTGTGTGTGCAGGTGTGTGTGTGTGCGCGTGTGACACCTTAGTCCTGAGAGCCACTCTCAGTATAAAGCAACCTCAAGGGAGAGGTTGTGTGTGTGTGTGTGGGGAGGCAAGGGGGAGTTGATACATGGGCTGTGTTTTTGTGGACACTAATGATAAAATCAGGGACAAGGGGATTGATTACCAGGTGAGCAATCAGGCCTTTAGGAAACACCGTCTCTTTTAGGACAAATCAAATCAAATGTTATTTGTCAGATGCGCCGAATACATCTGTAGACCTTACAGTGAAATTCTTACTTACAAGCCCTTAATCAACAATTCAGTTTTAAGAAGTGTTAAGAAACGATTTACTAAAATGAACTGAAGTAAAAAAAAAAAAAAAAAATTAAGGAGCAACAATAAAATAACTGTAGCGAGGCTATATACAGGGGATACCAGTACAGAGTCAATGTGGAGGCTATATACAGGGGATACCAGTACAGAGTCAATGTGGAGGCTATATACAGGGGATACCAGTACAGAGTCAATGTGGAGGCTATATACAGGGGATACCAGTACAGAGTCAATGTGGAGGCTATATACAGGGGATACCAGTACAGAGTCAATGTGGAGGCTATATACAGGGGATACCAGTACAGAGTCAATGTGGAGGCTATATACAGGGGATACCAGTACAGAGTCAATGTGGAGGCTATATATAGGGGATACCAGTACAGAGTCAATGTGGAGGCTATATACAGGGGATACCGGTACAGAGTCAATGTGGAGGCTATATACAGGGGATACCAGTACAGAGTCAATGTGGAGGCTATATATAGGGGATACCGGTACAGAGTCAATGTGGAGGCTATATACAGGGGATACCAGTACAGAGTCAATGTGGAGGCTATATATAGGGGGTACCGGTACAGAGTCAATGTGGAGGCTATATACAGGGGTACCGGTACAGAGTCAATGTGGAGGCTATATACAGGGGATACCAGTACAGAGTCAATGTGGAGGCTATATACAGGGGGTACCGGTACAGAGTCAATGTGGAGGCTATATACAGGGGGTACCGGTACAGAGTCAATGTGGAGGCTATATACAGGGGATACCAGTACAGAGTCAATGTGGAGGCTATATACAGGGGGTACCGGTACAGAGTCAATGTGTAGGCTATATACAGGGGGTACCAGTACAGAGTCAATGTGGAGGCTATATACAGGGGATACCAGTACAGAGTCAATGTGGAGGCTATATACAGGGGATACCAGTACAGAGTCAATGTGGAGGCTATATACAGGGGATACCAGTACAGAGTCAATGTGGAGGCTATATACAGGGGATACCAGTACAGAGTCAATGTGGAGGCTATATACAGGGGATACCAGTACAGAGTCAATGTGGAGGCTATATACAGGGGATACCAGTACAGAGTCAATGTGGAGGCTATATACAGGGGATACCAGTACAGAGTCAATGTGGAGGCTATATACAGGGGATACCAGTAAAGAGTCAATGTGCGGGGGCACCGGTTAGTCAGGGTAATAGGTACACTACCATTCAAAAGTTTGGGGCCACTTAGAAATCTCCTTGTTTTTGAAAGAACAGCAAATGTTTTGTCCATTAAAATAGCATCAAATTGATCAGAAATACAGTGTAGACATTGTTAATATTGTAAATGACTTTTGTAGCTGGAAACGGCTGACTTTTTTATGGAATATCTACATAGGCGTACAGAAGCCCATTATCAGCAGCTATCACTGCTGTGTTCCAATGGCACGCTGTGTTAGCTGATCCAAGTTTATCATTTTAAAAGGCTAATTGATCATTAGAAAACACTTTTGCAATTATGTTAGCACAGCTGAAAAGAAGCAATAAAACTGGCCTTTTTTAGACTAGTTGAGTATCTGGAGCGTCGCCATTTGTGGGTTCGATTACAGGCTCATAATGGCCAGAAAAAAATAACTTTCTTCTGAAACTCATCAGTCTATTCTTGTTCTGAGAAATGAAGGCTATTCCATGCGAGAAACTGCCAAGAAACTGAAGATCTCATAAAACGCGGTGTACTACTCCCTTCACAGAACAGCACACACTGGCTCTAACCAGAATAGAAAGAGGAGTGGGAGGCACCGGTGCACAACTGAGCAAGAGGACAAGTACATCAGAGTATCTAGTTTGAGAAACAGACACCTCACAAGTACTCAACTTGCAGCTTCATTAAATAGAGACGGGTGCTTTGCAGGTACTATTTCAACAGTGAAGAGGCAACTCCGGGATGCTGGCCTTCCAATCAGAGTTGCAAAGAAAAAGCCATATCTCAGACCGGCCAATAAAAATAAAGGATTAAGATGGGCAAAAGAACAGACACTGGACATAGGAAGATTGGAAAAAAGTGTTATGGACAGAGAAATCTAAGTTTGAGGTGTTTGGATCACAAAGCATGCTGGAGGCAATGTGATGGTCTGAGGGTGCTTTGGTGGTGGTAAAGTGGGAGATTTGTACAGGGTAAAAGGGATCTTGAAGAAGGAAAGCTATAACTCCATTTTGCAACGCCAAGCCATACCCTGTGGATGGCACTTAATTGGGGGCAATTTCCTCCTACAACAGGACAATGACCAAAAGCACAGCTCCAAACTCTGCAAGAACTATTAGGGAAGAAGCAGTCAGCTGGTATTCTGTCTATAATGGCGTGGCCAGCACAGTCACCGGATCTCAACCCTATTGAGCTGTAAGAGCAGCTTGACCGTATGGTACGTAAGAAGTGCCCATCCAGCCAAACCAGCTTGTGGAAGGTGCTTCTGGAAGCACTCTTCAGATTACCTCAACAAATTGACAACTAGAATGTCCAAGGCTGTAATTGCTGCAAATTAAGGATTATTTGACAAAAGCAAAGTTTGAAGGACACAATTATTATTTCAATTAAAAATAATTATTTATAATATTGTTCAATGTCTTATATTTCCTATTCATTTTGTAACTCCTTTCATGTATGTTTTCATGGAAAACAACATTTTGAAGTGACCCCAAACTTTTGAACGGTAGTGTACATGTAGGTAGAGGTAAAGTGACTATGCATGGGTAATAAACAGAGAGTAGCAGCAGAGTAAAAATGGGGGTGGAGGTCAATGCAAATAGTCTGGGTAGCCATTTGATTAGCTGTTCAGGAGTCTTATGGCTTGGGGGTAGAAGCTGTGAAGAAGCCTTTTGAACCTAGACTTGGTACTCCTGTACCGCTTGCCGTGCGGTAGCAGAGAGAACAGTCTATGACTAGGGTGGCTAGAGTCGCTGGAAATTTCTTGTGCTCGACCCTTCAGAGGCCTTCCTCTGACACTGCCTGGTATAGAGGTCCTGGATGGCAGGAACCTTGGCCCCAGTGATGTACTGGGCCGAACACACTACCCTCTGTAGTGCCTTACAGTCGGAGGGCAACCAGTTGCCATGCCAGGTGGCGATGCAACCAGTCAGGATGCTCTTGATGGTGCAGCTGTAGAACTTTTTAAGGATCTGAGGACCCATAACAAATCTTTCCAGTCTCCTGAGGGGGAATAGGTTGTGTCGTGCCCTCTTTATGACTGTCTCTCCAAGGAACTTGAAGCTCTCAACCTGCTCCACTAAAGCTCCGTCGATGAGAATGGAGGCGTGTTCGGTCCTCCTTTTCCTGTAGTCCACAATCATCTCCTTTGTCTTGATCACATTGAGGGAGAGGTTGTTATTCTGGCACAACACTGCCATGTCTCTGACCTCCTCCTTATAGGCTGTCTCATCACTGTTGGTGATCAGACCTACCACTGTTGTGTTGTTGGTCAACTTAACAATGGTGTTGGTGTTGTGCTTGGCCATGCAGTCATGGGCAAACAGGGAGTACAGGAGGGTACTGAGCAAGCTCCCGTGCTGAGGATCAGCGTGGCAGAGGTGTTGTTGCCTACCCCTACTACCTGGGGGCGGCCCGTCTGGAAGTCTAGGATCCAGTTGCAGAGGGAGTTGTTAAGTCCCAGGGTCCTTAGCTTAGTGATGAGCTTTGAGGGTACTATGGTGTTGAACGCTGAACTATAGTCAATTCTCACGTGGGTGTTCCTTTTGTCCAGGTGGGAAAGAGCAGTGTGGAGTGCCATATAGATTGCATCATCTGTGGATCTTTTGGGGTGGTATGCAAATTGTAGTGGGTCTAGGGTTTCAGGGATAATGGTGTTGATGTGAGACATGACCAGCCTTTCAAAGCACTTCATGGCTACAGACATGAGTGCCAAGGGTTGGTAGTCATTTAGGCAGGTTCGTGTTCTTGGGCACAGGTACTATGGTGGTCTGCTTGAAACATGTTGGTATTATAGACTCGGTCAGAGACAGGTTGAAAATGTCAGTGAAGACACTTGCCAGTTGGTTAGCGCATGCTCGGAGTACACGTCCTGGTAATCTGTCTGGCCCTGCGGCGTTGTGAATGTTAACCTGGTTTACTCACATTGGCTACAGAGAGTCGCCCGGAACAGCTGATGCTCTCATGCATGCTTCAGTGTTGCTTGACTCGAAGAGAGCATAGAAGTTATTTAGCTCATCTGGTAGGCTCGTGTCACTAGGCAACTCACGGCTGTGCTTCCCTTTGTAGTCTGTTAGAGTTTGCAAGCCCTGCCACATCCAAAAAGCATCAGAGCCGGTGTAGTACGATTCAATCTTAGTCCTGTATTGATGTTTTGCCTGTTTGATGGTTCATCAGAGGGCATAGCGGGATTTCTTATAAGTGTCTGGGTTAGAGTCCCGCTCCTTGAAAGCGGCAGCTTTACCCTTTAGCTCAGTGAGGATGTTGCCTGTAATACATGGCTTCTGTTTGCGGTATGTACGTACGGTCACTGTGGGGAAGATGTCATCAATGCACTTATTGATGAAGCCAGTGACTGATGTGATATACTCCTCAATGCCATTTGAAGAATCCTGGAACATATTCCAGTCTGTCCTAGTAAAACAGTCCTGTAGCTTAGCATCCTCGGTATCCGACCACTTCCTTGAGCGACTCACTGGTACTTCCTGCTTTAGTTCGGGAGGATAGAGTTATTGTCAGATTTGCCAAATTGAGGGCGAGGGAGAGCTTTGTACGCGTCTCTGTGTGTGGAGTAAATGTGGTCTAGAGTTTTTCCCCCCTGGTTGCACATTTAACATCTCTGTCTCTTCTTCATGCGAATGACGGGGATTTGGGCCTTGTCAGGTGTGAAGTAAATCCTTCGCGTCCGACTCGTTAAACAAAACAATATTTGTATGTATGAGGTGGGTAATCGCTGTCCTGATATCCAGAAGCTCTTTTCGGTCATAAGAGACGGTGGCAGAAACATTATGTACAAAATAAGTTACAAAAAAAACACACACAATAGCACAATTGATTAGGAGCCCATAACATGGCAGCCATTTCCTCCTGGTGCCGTCATACACACGGTCTCCTTTTGGACACACGGTCTCCTTTAGGACACACTATGTATGTTTCCCTGTGGCTGTGTGTGTGTGTACCTGTGGCTGATGATGAAGACTGTGGTAGAGATGAGCAGTAGAACCACACCCCCACTGATTGACAGTAGGAGAAGGGTGGAGTTAGCGGCATTACCAATCAGAGGCAAGGGATCTGACAGAGGGAGGAGACAACAGGTCACAAACCAGGACATTTTCATTCAAAAACAGGTACATATTTTATCAATATCCCTAGCTCTATAAAAATAGACAAATAGAATATCATATAATATGAAATAATAGAACATAGTGTTGTACCTGAGTTGGTGGAAAACTCAAAAGGGGCGCTGAACTCTCCGTATCCGGCGGCCGTGCGAGCTCGCACTTGAAATACGTACACAGTGAGTGGGTTTAGCCCAGTGATATCAGCACTACGGGATGCCGTCTTCATTATGCGGTAGGACCTCTCCTTCTGATTCTGATTGGATAGGAGGAAAAGAGGTGAGGGACATGTCAATGGCCACTATATGAAGCGTTCCAATATACAGCACATCATACTAAAATACAACCCATTATAATTGGAAAGCAAAAAGAAAATGGGTAAAAGATTTGAACATGATTCTAAAATGTAACTTGAAGTTGCAGAACAATGTTTTCTGTGGGTCTGGAGGGAAATCCCTCTCCCTATGGCCTACAATCACAAAACCATTCAAGCAAGGAAACACACAAAAACATTGCCACACAGTCACAAATCCCTCTCACAGCTTGCCCATCTCTTATCTGCATTGCCTCAAACTTTCTCTTTTTCTCTCCCAACATATCTTATCTTGTATTCTCTCCCTCCATTTCTGCAGGTTAGCGTTTTGTGTAATTTATCTTGTTCTGGAGGCAGCTCTGCAGTGGTCACTAGCTGGCACAGCCAAAGTCTCAACATTTTAACCCTAACCACATTGCTAACCCTAAAGCCTAACCCTAAAAAATATATTTTTGTTTTCATGAATTTTTACACCCAGTTCTGCCTCCAGGACAAGACTCATGACAATAAATTTCAACCTGCTACATTTCTCCCTCTATCCTTTTCTGTGTCAAACACAAGGAAAGCTTTGAAGATAGTTTATTGGTTATTTTATAGGTCTATTGATTATTTTATAGGTCTATTGATAACAGTTGAAGCAGTTGAAAACTTATACACTCACAGATACACATAACACACAGTTACAATAGGATTCCATAGGATATCTGATTTCTGAACCGCGGTTCCCACAAGACACCTTACCTTCTCATAGTACTTGACCTCGTACTCAAGGATGACCCCGTTGGGCCGGTCGGGCTGTTGCCATGCCAACGACACATCGTGCCTGGTGACATCACTGGCCTGGATGGACGTGACTGGGGAGGGAGCTGTGAGTGAGAGAGGAGAGAAAGAGGGGTACACAAGTTGAAGAATGAACACTTCTTAACAACCGCCTGCTTAACCCGGAATCCAGCCGCACCAATGTGTTGGAGGAAACACTGTTCAACCGCCTGCAGGCACCGGGCCCTCCACAAGGAGTCGCTAGAGCGCGATGAGCCAAGTAAAGCCCCCCCCCGGCCAAACCCGGACAATGCTGGGCCAATTATGTGCCGCCCTATGGGACTCCTGATCACGGGCGGTTGTGATGCAGCCTAGGATCAAACCTAGGTCTGTAGCGAAGCCTCTAGCACTGCGATGTAGAGCCTTAGACCGCTGCATCACTCAGGAGGCCTATGGCTTCTACATTCTATTCAACGGTCTTGAATTAATGCAGAACAAACATTTTTCTATGCATAACAAATGCTTCAAGCTACAGGCTTGACAGGAAAGAACCGCATCACTTAATGTTGGATAGCAATCACAACGACCAGATTCACCACAGCGGAGTCCTGGATGACATGGCACCTCTGTCTAGGAAACAGGTTGCGGCCTGTCTCACCTCTTTTCATCCTGTCTTTCTATCACTATCATTGTCTGTCCCCTCCCTTTCTATCCCTCTAATATAGTCCCCCCCCCCATGTCCCAGTATTATTGTGGTAATCACTCTGGCAAACTGACCTTCAGGAGAAGAGAGTTATGTCACTGGTCTATGTGACTCTCTGGATTTATGATACTGACTCACTAAAGACAGAATTGTTTTATTTCAGAGTGTATGAGTATTGACCGACTCTGGTTAGTTCCCATACAACTCATTTATTTTATTGTATTTATTTGACCTTTATTTAACTAGGCAAGACAGTTAAGAACAAATTCTTCTTTTTTTGTTGTTGCACCCAGTAGGTGACAATATACTACACAAGAAGACAACACACTTCCATCAGGCAGTTAAAGTAGGTGTGTCTACTGCTATCTGTGACTCAAAGACAAAATACTAGATGAAATGTCAGAATAATGGTAGAGAGAATGATTTATTTCAGCTTTTATTTCTTTCATTACATTCCCAGTGGGTCAGAAGTTTACATACACTCAATTAGTATTTGGTAGTATTGCCTTTAAATTCTTTAACTTGGGTCAAACATTTTAGGTAGCCTTCCACACGCTTTCCACAATAAGTTGGGTGAATTTAGGCCCATTCTTCCTGACAGAGCTGGTGTAACTGAGTCAGGTTTGAAGGCCTCCTTGATCGCACACTCTTTCTCAGTTCTGTCCACAAATTTTCTATGGGACTGAGGTCAGGGCTTTATGATGGACACTTTGACTTTGGTCTCCTTAAGTCATTTTGCCACAACTTTTGAAGTATGCCTGGGGTCATTGTCCATTTGGAAGACCCATTTGCGACCAAGATTTAACTTCCTGACTAATGTCTTGAGAATTTGCTTCAATAAATCCACATAATTTCCCTTCCTCATGAAGCCATTTATTTTGTGAAGTGCCTCCTGCAGCAAAGCAGCCCCACAACATGATGCTGCCACCCCTGAGCTTCACATTTGGATGGTGTTCTTCGTCTTGCAAGCATCCTCCTTTTTCCTCCAAACATAACAATGATCATTATGGCCAAACAGTTCTATTTTTGTTTCATCAGACCAGAGGACATTTCTCTAAAAAGTACGATCTTTGTCCCCATCTGCAGTTACAAACCATAGTCTGGCTTTTTTATGTATGTTTTGGAGCAGTGGCTTCTTCCTTGCTGAGCAGCTTTTCAGGTTATGTCAATATAGGATTCGTTTTACTGTGGATATAGATACTGTTGTACCGGTTTCCTCCAGCATCTTCACAAGATCCTTTGCTGTTGTTCTGGGATTGATTTGCACTTCTCGCACCAAAGTACGTTCATCTCTAGGAGAGAGAGAACACGTCGCCTTCCTGAGCTGTATAACAGCTGCGTGGTTCCATGGTGTTTATACTTGCACACTATTGTTTGTACAGATGAACATGGTACCTTCAGGTATTTGGAAATAGCTCCCAAGGATGAACCAGACTTGTGGAGGTCTACAATTTTTTTTCTGAGGTCTTGGCTGATTTCTTTTGATTTTCCCATGATGTCAAGCGAAGAGGCACTGAGTTTGAAAATAAGCCTTGAAACACATTCACAGGTACACCTACAATTGACTCAAATTATGTCAATTAGCCTATCAGAAGCATCTAAAGCCATGACATAATTTTCTGGACTTTTCCAAGCTGTTTAAAGGCACAGTCAACTTAGTGTATGTAAACTGCTGACCCACTGGAATTGTGATACAGTGAATTATAAGTCAAATAATCTGTCTGTAAACAATTGTTGGAAAAATGACTTGTGTCTTGCACAAAGTAGATGTCATAAACAACTTGCCAAAACTATAGTTTGTTAACAAGAAATTTGTGGAGTTGCTGAAAAACAAGTTTTAATGACTCCAACCTAAGTGTATGTAAACTTCTTACTTCAACTGTATATATCATTAGGATGTATGTGTAACGGCTCTCGTTGGTAGAAGGAAGAGTGGACCAAAGCGCAGCGTGGAAAGTGTTCATGATACTTTATTCAAAAACACTCAAACAAAAATAACAAACGCGAAAACGAAAGTGCACAGTTCTGTTAGGTACAGACACTAAACAGAAAACAAGATCCCACAAAACCCAAAAGGAAAATGACAACTTATATGTGATCCCCAATCAGAGACAACGATAGACAGCTGCCTCTGATTGGGAACCACACACGGCCAAAAACAAAAAAACAGAAAACAGCCTTTCCCACCCGAGTCACACCCTGACCTCAACAAACAGAGAAAAATAAGGATCTCTAAGTTCAGGGCGTGACAGTATGTATTTCTAGATATAGGCCTATTATAAATGTGTATTATTCTCGCATCACCAGCTTTATTGCAAAAAGACAGACAAATGCACACAACTTTAAGCTATATACTCAATTGAGGTAATGAACTGCCTATTCATCCGCACAGCAATTGATAAAACAGTACCATGTTTGCAAAACAAGTTTTTCTGAGCTTATGTCAATATTACACAGGTAAGCTAACAGTTGCAGAAATCAGGAATGCAGACAGGCTCTATAGACCTCTATATATGAATGACTATGTCCAACACACCACCTGGGGTTATGTTGGGCATCTACTGACCCCAAAATATTTCTCAATGACAAGTATTGCTAAATCAAAAGGTTTAAGGAAATACAGGCAGACACTACATTAGTACAAGACAAAACAGCTCGCTGAATCAAGCATGATGGTCTTGTAAGTATAATAGCAAAGCTTGTTATCATATGATTAAAAAAGCTTGAAAAGGTAGTGGAATGGGATTAGTGTGATGTGGGAAGAATCCAATACTTTACCTTGTGTGTGGTACAACTCACATTATTGTGGGAGCACCTCCTCTAAGAGTATGAATTAGGCTGTTGGAGAAGGTTTGAATTCTAAGCAACCTGCCTCCACACAGTTTGAAGTACAATACCAACTTATCTTCTTTAGTAGGTCAAAGCTGTGTGCTGGAAAACCTTGGTAGAACATGGGTGAAGTAGGCATTCTGGTGCTCATGTGAATTTCCTTTATTTTTCGGCTTCAGACAAATGCCTACTTCTCACTTAAAACTTTGTTTTTCGTTTTTAATAGACTATACGGTTAATTATGGCTGCATTGGTAAGAATCTGCAACAATATCAATGTTGTCAGCTACGGTATATGAGGAGATAGTAGGGTTAGTTGGACAAGGTTATCTGAACGTGCACATATTGGAAGTTAGAGGTAGCCTAATATTCATAATTTGATAGGGGAAAAAAATAATATTATGTGACTAAAATGGCTGTGACTAAAATGAGACAGATTGTCCAGTGTTTTAGTCGACTGATAATAAGTAAAACTAACAAAGGATGTATCCTCTTTCTATCTCTCACACTGTTTACTGAGTTTGTAGCAGAAATAAAGTATTCTTCACTCAGCATTTTCTCACACACACACACACACACACACACACACACACACACACACACACACACACACACACACACACACACACACACACACACACACACACACACACACACACACACACACACACACACACACACACACACACACACACACACACACACACACACACACACACACACACACACACACACAAAGAGGCGCAATAGACAAGTATTGCGTTACCGAGGCATCTAAACATCAACCTAAACCAATTACATGACGACTCCACTGTGGTATTATGTTTATGTCACTGAGACAAGTCACTCCTTGAGAGAGGGGACAAACACTAAATCCAATTAAACCAACCCGCTTCAGAAACTCTCAAACAGACATGGAATAAACACAGTCCTGCTTGGCCCCTTAAAACACACATACACTCTCCCTCCACTTACTTCTAAACTCTCTCACACACACACAAACTCACCGGCCTGGTTGGTGGTGAGAGTGACAGACACACTCTCTCTTGCCCCTGCAGTGTGGCCTTGGGAAACTCCGTTGCGGGCGCCGATTGTGAAGGTGTAGCGTGTGTGTGCCTGCAGCTCGCTCACACACACTCTGGTGGCCCCCAGGCCGCTCTGCTGGGGGGAGAAGAGGACGTCTGGGCCACAGGGTAGGCAGAGCTGGGTCCCAAGAGGCCCGTCAGGACCCCCAAGGCTACCAGCCTCTCCAAGTTCACTCCCAGACGAACTGCCAATCTGAGTTTGATTTCCGGTTTGACTCCCAGGGTAACTCTCAGGACCGTGGCAGAGCAGGCAGTCCACACTGTATCTGATGTCAGTTCTCCCTCCAAGCCTGAGGGGGGCGCTCCACTCTAGAACCACTGATGTCTCGTTGACCTCTGAGATCAGCTGCTGTGGAGCAGAGGGGGGTTCTGGGATAAATAGGACAGGTAGGTTGAGTTAGAAATTATATTGTGGCAATGGTTACATACAGTGCCTTGCAAAAGTATTCACCCCCTTTGGCGGTTTTACTCTTTTGTTATATTACAACCTGTAACTTAAATAGATTTTTATTTAAATAGTTCAAATTGGTGAAGTTAAAAAAATACTTATTTCATAAAATTCTAAAAAATAAAAACGGAAAAGTGGTGTGTGCATATGTATTCACCCCCTTTGCTCTCAATAAGATCTGGTGCAACCAATTACCTTCAGAAGTCACATAATTAGTTAAATAAAGTCCACTTGTGTGCAATCTAAGTGTCTCATGACCTCAGTGTATATATATATATATATATATATATATATATATATATATATATATATACATACATACATACATACATACATACATACATACATACATACATACACACACACACACACACACACACACACACACACACACACACACACACACACACACACACACACACACACACACACACACACACACACACACACACACACACACACACCTGTTCTGAAAGGCCCAGGGAGTCTTATACACCACTAAGCAAGGGGCACCACCAAGCAAGCGACACCATGAACACAAAGGAGCTCTACAAACAGGTCAAGAACAAAGTTGTGGAGAAGTACAGATCAGGGTTGGGTTATATATATTTTTTGAACATCCCACGAAGCGCCATTAAATCCATTCTAAAAAATGGAAAGAATGGCACCACAACAAACCCTGCCAAGTGAGGGCCGCCCACCAAAACTCACAGACCAGGCAAGGAGGGCATTAATCAGAGAGGCAACAAAATGATGATAACCCTGAAGGAGCTGCAAAGCTCCACAGCAGAGATTGGAGTTTCTGTCCATAGGACCACTTTAAGCCATACACTCCACAGAGCTGGGCTTTACAGAAGAATGGCCAGAAAAAAAGCCATTGCTTCAAGAAAAAAATAAGCAAACACGTTTCGCCAAAAGACATGTGGGAGACTCCCCAAACATATGGAAGAAGGTACTCTGGTCAGATGAGACTAAAATGTTGCTTTTTGGCCATCAAGGAAAACGCTATGTCTGGCGCAAACCCAACACCTCTCATCACCCTGAGAACACCATCCTCACAGTGAAGCATGGTGTTGGCAGCATCATGCTGTGGGGATGTTTTTCATCAGCAGGGACTGGGACACTGGTCAGAATTAAAGGAATGATGGATGGCGCTAAATACAGGGAAATTCTTGAGGGATACCTAGTTTAGTCTTCCAGAGATTTGAGACTGGGATGGAGGTTTACCTTCCAGCAGGACAATGACCCTAAGCATATTGCGAAAGCAACACTCGAGTGGTTTAAAGGGGAAACATTTAAATGTCTTGGAATGGCCTAGTCAAAGCCCAGACCTCAATCCAATTGAGAATCTGTGGTATGACTTAAAGATTGCTGTACACTAGCAGAACCCATCCAACTTGAAGGACCTGGAGCAGTTTTGCCTTGAAGAATGGGCAAAAATCCCAGTGGCTAGATGTGCCAAGCTTACGGAGACATACCCCAAGAGACTTGCAGCTGAAATTGCTGCTAAAGGTGGCCCTACAAAGTATTGAATTTGGGGGGTGAATAGTTATGCATGCGCAAGTTCTGTTTTTTTGTCTTATTTCTTGTTTGTTTCACAATAAAAAATATTCTGCATCTTCAAAGTGGTAGGCATGTTGTGTAAATCAAATGATACAACCCCCCAAAATATATTTTAATTGCAGGTTGTAAGGCAACAAAATAGGAAAAAGGGGGGTGAATACTTCGCAAGCCACTGTACGTTCCATTTTTGGTACTTATTGTTGTTCTGTTGTGTGTTCTATGTGTTTTCTCAGGCTGACTTGGTGAACCATGTGCTGTATATAGGCATAATTAAGTTTATGACAAACAGACCAAGGTCTCAGTCAGAACATATTTACTGAGAGAGAGAGAGAGAGAGAGAGAGAGAGAGAGAGAGAGAGAGAGAGACAGAGAGAGAGAGACAGAGAGAGAGAGAGAGAGAGAGAGAGAGAGAGAGAGAGAGAGAGAGAGAGAGAGAGAGAGAGAGATATGTTACTGAGGACTATTCATCCCACTCAGGACATGGTGTATTACTCTTAAGTCATTGGATCAGTATAATGGGCGGCGTGAGAGGAGAGAGACAGAGGGAGGCGTGAGAGGAGAGAGACAGAGGGAGGCGTGAGAGGAGAGAGAGACAGGCGTGAGAGGAGAGAGAGAGACAGGCGTGAGAGGAGAGAGAGAGACAGAGGGAGGCGTGATAGGAGAGAGACAGAGGGAGGCGTGAGAGGAGAGAGACAGAGGGAGGTGTGAGAGGAGAGAGACAAGAGGGAGGCGTGAGAGGAGAGAGAGAGACAGGCGTGAGAGGAGAGAGACAGAGGGAGGTGTGAGAGGAGAGAGACAGAGGGAGGCGTGAGAGGAGAGAGACAGAGGGAGGCGTGAGAGGAGAGAGACAGAGGGAGGCGTGAGAGGAGAGAGACAGAGGGAGGTGTGAGAGGAGAGAGACAGGCGTGAGAGGAGAGAGACAGAGGGAGGCGTGAGAGGAGAGAGACAGAGGGAGGCGTGAGAGGAGAGAGAGAGACAGGCGTGAGAGGAGAGAGAGAGACAGGCGTGAGAGGAGAGAGAGAGACAGAGGGAGGCGTGATAGGAGAGAGACAGAGGGAGGCGTGAGAGGAGAGAGACAGAGGGAGGTGTGAGAGGAGAGAGACAGAGGGAGGCGTGAGAGGAGAGAGACAGGCGTGAGAGGAGAGAGACAGAGGGAGGTGTGAGAGGAGAGAGACAGAGGGAGGCGTGAGAGGAGAGAGACAGAGGGAGGCGTGAGAGGAGAGAGACAGAGGGAGGCGTGAGAGGAGAGAGACAGAGGGAGGCGTGAGAGGAGAGAGACAGAGGGAGGTGTGAGAGGAGAGAGACAGGCGTGAGAGGAGAGAGACAGAGGGAGGCGTGAGAGGAGAGAGACAGAGGGAGGCGTGAGAGGAGAGAGACAGAGGGAGGCGTGAGAGGAGAGAGACAGAGGGAGGCGTGAGAGGAGAGAGACAGAGGGAGGTGTGAGAGGAGAGAGACAGAGGGAGGTGTGAGAGGAGAGCGACAGAGGGAGGCGTGAGAGGAGAGAGACAGAGGGAGGTGTGAGAGGAGAGCGACAGAGGGAGGCGTGAGAGAGAGAATGAGGAGAAATAAAGGATGGAGTAAGTAGAAAAGAGAGGAGAAAAAGTTTGAGATACCCCTATGGGGAAATACAGTGTGTGAGATACCCCTATGGGGAAACACAGTGTGTGAGATACCCCTATGGGGAAATACAGTGTGTGAGATACCCCAATGGGGAAATACAGTGTGTGAGATACCCCTATGGGGAAATACAGTGTGTGAGATACCCCAATGGGGAAATACAGTGTGTGAGATACCCCTATGGGGAAATACAGTGTGTGAGATACCCCTATGGGGAAATACAGTGTGTGAGATACCCCTATGGGGAAACACAGTGTGTGAGATACCCCAATGGGGAAATACAGTGTGTGAGATACCCCTATGGGGAAACACAGTGTGTGAGATACCCCAATGGGGAAATACAGTGTGTGAGATACCCCAATGGGGAAATGCAGTGTGTGAGATACCCCAATGGGGAAATACAGTGTGTGAGATACCCCAATGGGGAAATACAGTGTGTGAGATACCCCAATGGGGAAATACAGTGTGTGAGATACCCCAATGGGGAAATACAGTGTGTGAGATACCCCAATGGGGAAATACAGTGTGTGAGATACCCCAATGGGGAAACACAGTGTGTGAGATACCCCAATGGGGAAACACAGTGTGTGAGATACCCCAATGGGGAAATACAGTGTGTGAGATACCCCAATGGGGAAATACAGTGTGTGAGATACCCCTATGGGGAAATACATTTACATTTACATTTAAGTCATTTAGCAGACGCTCTTATCCAGAGCGACTTACAAATTGGTGCATTCACCTTATGACATCCAGTGGAACAGCCACTTTACAATAGTGCATCTAAATATTTTAAGGGGGGTGAGAAGGATTACTTTATCCTATCCTAGGTATTCCTTAAAGAGGTGGGGTTTCAGGTGTGTGAGATACCCCTATGGGGAAATGCAGTGTGTGAGATACCCCAATGGGAAAATACAGTGTGTGAGATACCCCTATGGGGAAATGCAGTGTGTGAGATACCCCTATGGGGAAATGCAGTGTGTGAGATACCCCAATGGGGAAATACAGTGTGTGAGATACCCCAATGGGGAAATACAGTGTGTGAGATACCCCTATGGGGAAATGCAGTGTGTGAGATACCCCTATGGGGAAATACAGTGTGTGAGATACCCCAATGGGGAAATACAGTGTGTGAGATACCCCAATGGGGAAATACAGTGTGTGAGATACCCCAATGGGGAAATACAGTGTGTGAGATACCCCAATGGGGAAATACAGTGTGTGAGATACCCCTATGGGGAAACACAGTGTGTGAGATACCCCAATGGGGAAATACAGTGTGTGAGATACCCCTATGGGGAAATGCAGTGTGTGAGATACCCCTATGGGGAAATGCAGTGTGTGAGATACCCCAATGGGGAAATACAGTGTGTGAGATACCCCAATGGGGAAATACAGTGTGTGAGATACCCCAATGGGGAAATACAGTGTGTGAGATACCCCAATGGGGTAATACAGTGTGTGAGATACCCCTATGGGGAAATGCAGTGTGTGAGATACCCCTATGGGGAAATACAGTGTGTGAGATACCCCTATGGTGAAATACAGTGTGTGAGATACCCCTATGGGGAAATACAGTGTGTGAGATACCCCTATGGGGAAATACAGTGTGTGAGATACCCCAATGGGGAAATACAGTGTGTGAGATACCCCAATGGGGAAATACAGTGTGTGAGATACCCCAATGGGGAAATACAGTGTGTGAGATACCCCAATGGGGAAATACAGTGTGTGAGATACCCCTATGGGGAAACGCAGTGTGTGAGATACCCCTATGGGGAAATACAGTGTGTGAGATACCCCTATGGGGAAATGCAGTGTGTGAGATACCCCTATGGGGAAATGCAGTGTGTGAGATACCCCAATGGGGAAATACAGTGTGTGAGATACCCCTATGGGGAAATACAGTGTGTGAGATACCCCTATGGGGAAATGCAGTGTGTGAGATACCCCAATGGGGAAATACAGTGTGTGAGATACCCCAATGGGGAAATACAGTGTGTGAGATACCCCTATGGGGAAATACAGTGTGTGAGATACCCCAATGGGGAAATACAGTGTGTGAGATACCCCAATGGGGAAATACAGTGTGTGAGATACCCCTATGGGGAAATACAGTGTGTGAGATACCCCAATGGGGAAATACAGTGTGTGAGATACCCCTATGGGGAAATACAGTGTGTGAGATACCCCAATGGGGAAATATGGGGAAATACAGTGTGTGAGATACCCCTATGGGGAAATACAGTGTGTGAGATACCCCTATGGGGAAATACAGTGTGTGAGATACCCCAATGGGGAAATACAGTGTGTGAGATACCCCTATGGGGAAATACAGTGTGTGAGATACCCCTATGGGGAAATACAGTGTGTGAGATACCCCAATGGGGAAATACAGTGTGTGAGATACCCCTATGGGGAAATACAGTGTGTGAGATACCCCAATGGGGAAATACAGTGTGTGAGATACCCCTATGGGGAAATACAGTGTGTGAGATACCCCAATGGGGAAATACAGTGTGTGAGATACCCCTATGGGGAAATACAGTGTGTGAGATACCCCAATGGGGAAATATGGGGAAATACAGTGTGTGAGATACCCCTATGGGGAAATACAGTGTGTGAGATACCCCTATGGGGAAATACAGTGTGTGAGATACCCCTATGGGGAAATACAGTGTGTGAGATACCCCAATGGGGTAATACAGTGTGTGAGATACCCCTATGGGGAAATGCAGTGTGTGAGATACCCCTATGGGGAAATACAGTGTGTGAGATACCCCTATGGGGAAATACAGTGTGTGAGATACCCCTATGGGGAAATACAGTGTGTGAGATACCCCTATGGGGAAATACAGTGTGTGAGATACCCCTATGGGGAAATACAGTGTGTGATATACCCCTATGGGGAAATATGGGGAAATACAGTGTGTGAGATACCCCTATGGGGAAATATGGGGAAATACAGTGTGTGAGATACCCCTATGGGGAAATATGGAGAAATACAGTGTGTGATATACCCCTATGGGGAAATATGGGGAAATACAGTGTGTGAGATACCCCTATGGGGAAATACAGTGTGTGTGCGTTCATGTGTTCTTACGTGTGCAGGGCATAGATGCAGGGTCCGTCTCAGAGCGGTAGTATCCTGGGTTGCAGTCACAGACAGTAGCCCCCGCTTTCTCTGAGTGACTGTGTGGAGGACACTCAGAACATGCTCTGTCTGTAGACACAGCTCTGTAGAAACCAACCTTACATGCTGCAGAGAGACAGATTCAATGACTTGTCATTCCATCAACAAATGCATTGATATACTACTTAGTTTGACATAACCCCCATGGTGTGTGAGAAAAGTGGGGGTAACAGTGTTTGTGTGTGTGTGTGTGTGTGTTGATGGGGGTGATGACAGAATGACACACTCATCAGCATAGGAAGTATTCCTATAGTCCCTGTAATTACTCTGTAATTATCTCTGTAATTACCTATAATACTCTCTCTTTCTCTCTAATGCTCTTTCTTTCTAATGCACTCTCTTTCTCGCTAATGCTCTCTCTCTCTCCAATGCCCTGTCTCTCCAATGCTCTCTCTCTCCAATGCTCTCTCTCTAATGCTCTCTCTAATGCTCTTTCTCTATCTCTCTAATGCTCTTTCTCTATCTCTCTAATGCTCTTGCTCTATCTCTCTAATGCTCTCTCTCTCTAATGCTCTTTCTCTATCTCTCTAATGCTCTTTCTCTATCTCTCTAATGCTCTCGCTCTATCTCTCTAATGCTCTCGCTCTATCTCTCTAATGCTCTCTCTCTCTAATGCTCTTTCTCTATCTCTTTAATGCTCTTTCTCTATCTCTCTAATGCTCTCGCTCTATCTCTCTAATGCTCTCGCTCGCTCCAATGCTCTCGCTCGCTCTAATGCTCTTGCTCTCTCTAATGCTCTCGCTCTCTCTAATTCTCTCTCTCTCTAATGCTCTCTCTCTCTAATGCTCTCTATCCTTCTCTCTAATGCTCTCTCTCCTTCTCTCTAATGCTCTCTCTCCTCTCTATAGTGCTCTCTCTCTTTCTAATGCTCTCTCTAATGCTCTCTCTCTCTCTAATGACCTCTCTCTCTAATGCTCTCGCTCTCTAATGCTCTCGCTCTATCTAATGCTTTCTCTCTCTAATGCTCTGTCTAATAATCTCAATTCAATTCAATTCAATTCAATTCAATCTCTCTCCTTCTCTAATGCGCTCGCTCTCTAATGCGCTCTCTCTCTCTAATGCTCTCGCTCTCTCTAATGCTCTCCCTCTCTCTAATGCTCTCGTTCGCTCTAATGCTTCCGCTCACTCTAATGCTCTCTAATGCTCTTGCTCTCTAGAGAGCCCCCTATCTAATGCCCCCTCTCTCTCTATTTATCTCTATCCCTCTCTCTCTAATAATCTATATCTTATGCTCTCTCTCTCTAATGCCCTCTCGCTTTCTTTCTCTCTAATCCTCTCCCTCTCTCTCCAATCCTCTTTCTTTCCCTCTGTGCTCTCTTTCTCTAATCCACCCTTTCTTTCTAATGCTCTCTCTTTCCTTCTTTTGCTCTTTCTTTCTAATGCTCTCTCCCTCTCTTTCTAATGCTCTCTCCCTCTCTTTCTAATGCTCTCTCCCTCTCTTTCTAATGCTCTCTCCCTCTCTTTCTAATGCTCTCTCCCTCTCTTTCTAATGCTCTCTTTTGCTCTCTAATCATCTCTCTTTCTCCTCTCTAATGCTCCCCCTCTCTCTCTAATGCCCTCTATCGCTCTCTCATGCCCCCTCCCTCCCTCCCCCTCTCTCTCTCTCTCTCTCTAATGCCCCCTTTCGCTCTCTAATGCCCCCTCTCTCTCTATAATGCCCTCTCTCTCTCTAATGCCCTCTCCCCCTCTCTCTAATGCCCTCTCTCTCTTTCACTAATGCTCTCGGTCTAATGCCCTCTCTCTAATGCCCTCTCCTTCTCTCTAATAATCTCTATTTCTAATGCTCTCTCTATTTCTCTCCAATGCTCTCCCTCTTTCTCTCTCTCTAATAATCTATTTCTAATGCCCTCTATTTCTCTCCAATGCTCGCTCTTCCTTTCTCTCTAATAATCGCTCTCTTATGCTCTCTCTCTAATGCCCTCTCACTTTATTTCTCTCTAATCCTCTCGTTCTCTCTAATGCTTTCTCTCTCTTTTTCTAATGCTCTCTCTCTCTAATGCTCTCTCACTAATGCTCTCTCTCTAATGCTCTCTCACTAATGCTCTCTCTCTAATGCTCTCTCGCTAATGCTCTCTCACTAATGTTCTCTCTCTAATGCTCTCTCTCTAATGCTCTCTCTCTAATGCCCTCTCGCTTTATTTCTCTCTAATCCTCTCGTTCTCTCTAATGCTTTCTCACTCTTTTTCTAATGCTCTCTCTCTAATGCTCTCTCACTAATGCTCTCTCTTTAATGCTCTCTCTCTAATGCGCTCTCTCTAATGCTCTCTCTCTAATGCTCTCTCTCTCATGCTCTCTCTCTAATGCTCTCTCTCTAATGCTCTCTCTCTAATGCTCTCTCTCTAATGCTCTCTCTCTAATGCTCTTTCACTAATGCTCTTTCAAATTCAAGCTGCTTTATTGGCACAAAAAACATTGTGTCAATATTACCAAAGCAATATTAAAAATGACAATATACATTGTAATAAAATAATATAAAATGGTAGTAAATAATACACAATGATATACAAAAATAACAGAAATAGTATAAATGTAATAACTATAAAAAGCTAAACATGGAAAATGAAACTAACTTATAACTAAATAACTGTCTCTTCACCATTACATCAGTACTACAACTACCATCATCATTACTACTACTACCACCACCACCATCACTGAACTGCTATCATTACATCACCCTACTACCCATACCACTGCTATTTGGAATGATAAACAACAATAATAATAGTAATAACAATAATACCAATATTAGTAATAATAAGTAAGTTACTATTTACTATGCAGATGTTATTATTCAGTGTCCCTCAGGCTATGGAAGGAAAATACATATTTGGCTGCAAGAGGAGCCATTGCTCCTTCGCCCATGAGTATTCTTAGTTTTTCCCCTGGGTTTAATAAGTTAACATTTGGAATAAATGTAGTCATTTCTGTGAAAAATGAATCTCTTGGTGAGGAATATTTCTCACAGTAAAGGAGAAAGTTCATCTCTGTTTCTACCTCCCCTGTCGTGCAGTGACCACAAACATGCTCCTCTTTGGGTAGCCATGTCTTTTTATGTCTGCCGGTTTCTATTGCCAATTGGTGGAAACAGCCTGTAGTTGGTAAGGATCTGTCTCTGCTTCGTATCTCTGACAGAGTAGAGATAATCAGCCAATGCATATTCTTTGTTTAGGGTCAGATAGCAATTTAGTCGGCTTCGGGATTTTGTTTGGTTTTTCCAATGTTGTAAATGAGTCCTTTGATTGGTTCATGATTTTGTTTATTTGAATTCTTTCTTTAGAAGCAGTGCTGGTGCCAGCTTGGTTGTTTAGGTCCAAGACCAGCTGACTAAAAGTGCTCATTTCTGGGCTCAGCTCCTGGATTTGAAGTGCTTTAAATTGCAGACTTGAATTTGGATGTAACCAAATTTTGAAGGATCTTTTGAGAATGTTCATTACCACTGGAAAGCGGCACAATTCTGCCATACATGCATGAGTTGGTGTATTTCTCTGGACTTGTAGGGCTTTCTCTGCATGTAGGGGTTCAATTGGATGTTTGTCCCACATATTAAAGTCCAGTTGATTGAGTGGCCCCCAAACCTCACTTCCGTAAAGAGCAATTGGTCGGATTACACAGTCAAATATTTTGGTCCAAATTCTAATTGGGATGTTGATATTGAATCATTTCATTTTTATTGCATACAATGCTCTGAAAGCTTTTTCTTTGAGTGCATTCACTGCCATATTATTTATTTCACCTTCATTTCACCTTTATTTCACCTTTATTTCACCAGGTCGGCTGGTTGAGAACAAGTTCTCATTTACAACTGCGACCTGGCCAAGATAAAGCAAAGCAGTGTGACACAGACAACACAGAGTTACACATGGAGTAAACAATAAACAAGCCAATAACACAATAGACAAGTCAATGACACAGTAGAAAAAGAAAGTCTATATACAGTGTGTGCAAAAGGCATGAGGAGGTAGGCAATAAATAGGCCCTAGGAGCGAATAGTTACAATTTAGCAGATTAACACTGGAGTGATACATGAGCAGGTGATGATGTGCAAGTAGAGATATTGGTGTGCAAAAGAGCAGAAAATTAAATAAAAACAGTATGGGGATGAGGTAGATAGATTGGGTGGGCTATTTACAAATGGACTATGTACAGCTGCAGCGATCAGTTAGCTGCTCAGATAGTTGATGTTTAAAGTTGGTGAGGGAAATAAAAGTCTCCAACTTCAGCGATTTTTGCAATTCTTTCCAGTCACTGGCAGCAGAGAACTGAAAGGAAAGGCGGCCAAATGAGGTGTTGGCTTTGGGGATGATCAGTGAGATATACCTGCTGGAACGTGTGCTACAGATGGGTGTTATCGTGACCAGTGAACTGAGATAAGGTGGAGCTTTACCTAGCATAGACGTATAGATGACCTGGAGCCAATGGGTCTGGTCACAAATATGTAGCGAAGGCCAGCCGACTAGAGCATACAGGTCGCAGTGGTATAAGGTGATTTGGTAACAAAACGGATGGCACTGTGATAAACTGCATCCAGTTTGCTGAGTAGAGTGTTGGAAGCTATTTTGTAGATGACGTCGCCAAAGTCGAGGATCGGTAGGATAGTCAGTTTTACTAGGGTAAGTTTGGCGGCGTGAGTGAAGGAGGCTTTGTTGCGAAATATTTCTATTTATAATTTCTATTTCTATAATTCTATTTATTTGTGTGATTCTGACATCTGTTTATTTTGTGAAAAATCATGATTTTCGTTTTTTGAAATGTACTGCCAGGGCCCAATTATGGCAAAATTGCTCTTGAATGTTAAGGTTCTGTTGAAGACCTTCTTTGGTTGGTGATAGAAGTAGCAAATCATCAGCATATAGCAGGTATTTTACCTCTTGTGTCAAATAGTGTGAGTCCTGGGGCTGGAGAATGGTCCAACATGTCTGCTAATTCATTGAGATAAATGTTGAAAAGATTTGGACTCAAACTGCAGCCTTGTATCACACGTCGACGTGGTGATAATAATTATGTTCTTTGGTTTTAGATTTTTATTGCACACTTGTTTTCTGTGTACATACATTGTATTAAGTCATACACCTCACCACCAATCCCACTTTGGAGAATGTTGTAGAAATGCCCTTCATGCCAAATAGGATTGAAAACTTTTTTAAAGTCAATAAAGAGAGCAAAGACTTTATTAATTATTGTGTAAGGTGTACAGTGGGGAGAACAAGTATTTGATACACTGCCGATTTTGCAGGTTTTCCTACTTAAAAAGCATGTAGAGGTCTGTAATTTTTATCATAGGTACACTTCAACTGTGAGAGACGGAATCCAAAACAAAAATCCAGAAAATCACATTGTATGATTTTTAAGTAATTAATTAGCATATTATTGCATGACATAAGTATTTGATACATCAGAAAAGCAGAACTTAATATTTGGTACAGAAACCTTTGTTTGCAATTACAGACATCATACGTTTCCTGTAGTTCTTAGCAATGTTTGCACACTGCAGCAGGGATTTTGGCCCACTCCTCCATACAGACCTTCTCCAGATCCTTCAGGTTTCGGGGCTGTCGCTGGGCAATACGGACTTTCAGCTCCCTCCAAAGATGTTCTATTGGGTTCACGTCTGGAGGCTGGCTAGGCCACTCCAGGACCTTGAGATGCTTCTTACGGAGCCACTCCTTAGTTGCCCTGGCTGTGTGTTTCGGGTCGTTGTCATGCTTGAAGACCCAGCCACGACCCATCTTCAATGCTCTTACTGAGGGAAGGAGGTTGTTGGCCAAGATCTTGTGATACATGGCCCCATCCATCCTCCCCTCAATACGGTGCAGCCGTCCTGTCCCCTTTGCAGAAAAGCATCCCCAAAGAATGATGTTTCCACCTCCATGCTTCACGGTTGGGATGGTGTTCTTGGGGTTGTACTCATCCTTCTTCTTCCTCCAAACACGGCGAGTGGAATTTAGACCCCAAAACTTTTTTTTGTCTCATCAGACCACATGACCTTCTCCCATTCCTCCTCTGGATCATGCAGATGGTCATTGGCAAACTTCAGATGGGCCTGGACATGCGCTGGCTTGAGCAGGGGGACCTTGCGTGCACTGCAGGATTTTAATCCATGACAGCGTAATGGTTTTCTTTGAGACTGTGGTCCCAGCTCTCTTCAGGTCATTGACCAGGTCCTGCCGTGTAGTTCTGGGCTGATCCCTCACCTTCCTCATGATCACTGATGCCCCACGAGGTGAGATCTTGTATGGAGCCCCAGACCGAGGGTGATTGACCGTCATCTTGAACTTCTTCCATTGTCTAATAATTGCGCCAACTGTTGTTGCCTTCTCACCAAGCTGCTTGCCTATTGTCCTATAGCCCATCCCACCTGTGTGCAGTTCTACAATTTTATCCCTGATGTCCTTACACGGCTGTCTGGTCTTGGCCATTGTGGAGAGGTTGGAGTCTGTTTCATTGAGTGTGTAGACAGGTGTCTTTTATACAGGTAACGAGTTCAAACAGGTGCAGTTAATACAGGTAATGAGCGGAGAACAGGAGGGCTTCTTAAAGAAAAACTAACAGGTCTGTGAGAGATGGAATTCTTACTGGTTGGTAGGTGATCAAATACTTATGTCATGCAATATAATGCAAGTGAATTACTTAAAAATCATACAATGTGATTTTCTGGATATTTGTTTTAGATTCCGTCTCTCACAATTGAAGTGCACCTATGATAAAAATTGCAGACCTCTACATGCTTTGTAAGTAGGAAAACCTGCAAAATCGGCAGTGTATCAAATACTTGTTCTCCCCACTGTACCTCATAGCCAAATACATTTGAACTCCGTCAGGGGAAAAAAGCCAATTTGACATTTACTAATGACATTTTCTTCTTGAAGAAAGGTTTCAATTCTTGAATTCAAAATGCTACAGAAAACCTTTCCCAAGTTGCTGTTTACGCAAATTCCCCTGTAATTATTGGGGTCTGATTTGTCTCCACTGTTGTGGATAGGGGTGATGAGCCCCTGGTTCCAGACATCAGGGAAGCAGCCAGAAGTTAAAACCATGTTGAAATATTTAAGCACAGCATTTTGCAACTCAGGTGTGCTGCTTTTTAGCATTTAATTTAAGATTTTCTCCCTCTCTAATCCTCTCTATCTAAAGCTCACTCTCTAATTCTCTCGCTAATCCTCTGTCTGTCGCTAATCCTCTCTCTCCCTCTCTCTGCAAAGCTCTCTTCCTTTCCCTCTAATCCCTGCTCTCTTCCTTTCCCTCTAATCCCTGCTCTCTTCCTTTCTCTCTAATCCTCGCTCTCTTCCTTTCCCTCTAATCCTCGCTCTCTTCCTTTCCCTCTAATCCTCTCTCTCCCTCTCTCTGTAATGCTCTCTTCCTTTCCCTCTAATCCTCTCTCTCCCTCTCTCTGTAATGCTCTCTTCCTTTCCCTCTAATCCTCGCTCTCTTCCTTTCCCTCTAATCCTCGTTCTCTTCCTTTCTCTCTAATCCTCGCTCTCTTCCTTTCTCTCTAATCCTCGCTCTCTTCCTTTCCCTCTAATCCTCGCTCTCTTCCTTTCTCTCTAATCCTCACTCTCTTCCTTTCCCTCTAATCCTCGCTCTATTCCTTTCTCTCTAATCCTCTCTCTCTTCCTTTCTCTCTAATCCTCTCTCTCCCTCTCTCTGTAATGCTCTCTTCCTTTCCCTCTAATCCTCGCTGTCTTCCTTTCTCTCTAATCCTCGCTCTCTTCCTTTCTCTCTAATCCTCTCTCTCCCTCTCTCTGTAATGCTCTCTTCCTTTCCCTCTAATCCTCGCTCTCTTCCTTTCCCTCTAATCCTCGCTCTCTTCCTTTCCCTCTAATCCTCGCTCTCTTCCTTTCTCTCTAATCCTCGCTCTCTTCCTTTCCCTCTAATCCTCTCTCTCCCTCTCTCTGTAATGCTCTCTTCCTTTCCCTCTAATCCTCGCTCTCTTCCTTTCCCTCTAATCCTCTCTCTCCCTCTCTCTGTAATGCTCTCTTCCTTTCCCTCTAATCCTCACTCTCTTCCTTTCCCTCTAATCCTCTCTCTCCCTCTCTCTGTAATGCTCTCTTCCTTTCCCTCTAATCCTCGCTCTCTTCCTTTCCCACTAATCCTCGCTCTCTTCCTTTCCCTCTAATCCTCGCTCTCTTCCTTTCCCTCTAATCCTCTCTCTCCCTCTCTCTGTAATGCTCTCTTCCTTTCCCTCTAATCCTCACTCTCTTCCTTTCCCTCTAATCCTCTCTCTCCCTCTCTCTGTAATGCTCTCTTCCTTTCCCTCTAATACCTCACTCTCTTCCTTTCCCTCTAATCCTCTCTCTCCCTCTCTCTGTAATGCTCTCTTCCTTTCCCTCTAATCCTCGCTCTCTTCCTTTCCCTCTAATCCTCGCTCTCTTCCTTTCCCTCTAATCCTCTCTCTCCCTCTCTCTGTAATGCTCTCTTCCTTTCCCTCTAATCCTCACTCTCTTCCTTTCCCTCTAATCCTCTCTCTCCCTCTCTCTGTAATGCTCTCTTCCTTTCCCTCTAATCCTCACTCTCTTCCTTTCCCTCTAATCCTCTCTCTCCCTCTCTCTGTAATGCTCTCTTCCTTTCCCTCTAATCCTCGCTCTCTTCCTTTCCCACTAATCCTCTCCTCCCTCTCTCTGTAATGCTCTCTTCCTTTCCCTCTAATCCTCACTCTCTTCCTTTCCCTCTAATCCTCTCTCTCCCTCTCTCTGTAATGCTCTCTTCCTTTCCCTCTAATCCTCGCTCTCTTCCTTTCCCTCTAATCTCTTCCTTTCCCTCTAATCCCTCTCTCCCTCTCTCTGTAATGCTCTCTTCCTTTCCCTCTAATCCTCGCTCTCTTCCTTTCCCTCTAATCCTCTCTCTCCCTCTCTCTGTAATGCTCTCTTCCTTTCCCTCTAATACCTCACTCTCTTCCTTTCCCTCTAATCCTCTCTCTCCCTCTCTCTGTAATGCTCTCTTCCTTTCTCCTCTAATCCTTCGCTCTCCAGTTTTTTCCCAGCATCACTCTCATTTACCTTGACACCTCTTCATACAAATCATGCGTAGTTGTCATGCATTAGGCTGGAATCCGCGGATCATTTCCCTCTAATCCTCTCTCTCCCTCTCTCTGTAATGCTCTCTTCCTTTCCATCTAATCCTCACTCTCTTCCTTTCCCTCTAATCCTCTCTCTCCCTCTCTCTGTAATGCTCTCTTCCTTTCCCTCTAATCCTCGCTCTCTTCCTTTCCCTCTAATCCTCGCTCTCTTCCTTTCCCTCTAATCCTCGCTCTCTTCCTTTCCCTCTAATCCTCGCTCTCTTCCTTTCCCTCTAATCCTCTCTCTCCCTCTCTCTGTAATGCTCTCTTCCTTTCTCTCTAATCCTCGCTCTCTTCCTTTCCCTCTAATCCTCTCTCTCTTCCTTTCTCTCTAATCCTCGCTCTCTTCCTTTCCCTCTAATCCTCACTCTCTTCCTTTCTCTCTAATCCTCGCTCTCTTCCTTTCTCTCTAATCCTCGCTCTCTTCCTTTCCCTCTAATCCTCGCTCTCTTCCTTTCCCTCTAATCCTCTCTCTCCCTCTCTCTGTAATGCTCTCTTCCTTTCTCTCTAATCCTCGTTCTCTTCCTTTCCCTCTAATCCCCACTCTCTTCCTTTCTCTCTAATCCTCACTCTCTTCCTTTCCCTCTAATCCTCACTCTCTTCCTTTCTCTCTAATCCTCGCTCTCTTCCTTTCTCTCTAATCCTCGCTCTCTTCCTTTCCCTCTAATCCTCGCTCTCTTCCTTTCCCTCTAATCCTCTCTCTCCCTCTCTCTGTAATGCTCTCTTCCTTTCTCTCTAATCCTCGTTCTCTTCCTTTCCCTCTAATCCTCGCTCTCTTCCTTTCTCTCTAATCCTCGCTCTCTTCCTTTCCCTCTAATCCTCACTCTCTTCCTTTCTCTCTAATCCTCGCTCTCTTCCTTTCTCTCTAATCCTCGCTCTCTTCCTTTCCCTCTAATCCTCGCTCTCTTCCTTTCCCTCTAATCCTCTCTCTCCCTCTCTCTGTAATGCTCTCTTCCTTTCTCTCTAATCCTCGTTCTCTTCCTTTCCCTCTAATCCTCGCTCTCTTCCTTTCTCTCTAATCCTCGCTCTCTTCCTTTCCCTCTAATCCTCGCTCTCTTCCTTTCCCTCTAATCCTCTCTCTCCCTCTCTCTGTAATGCTCTCTTCCTTTCTCTCTAATCCTCGTTCTCTTCCTTTCCCTCTAATCCTCACTCTCTTCCTTTCTCTCTAATCCTCACTCTCTTCCTTTCCCTCTAATCCTCACTCTCTTCCTTTCTCTCTAATCCTCGCTCTCTTCCTTTCTCTCTAATCCTCGCTCTCTTCCTTTCCCTCTAATCCTCGCTCTCTTCCTTTCCCTCTAATCCTCTCTCTCCCTCTCTCTGTAATGCTCTCTTCCTTTCTCTCTAATCCTCGCTCTCTTCCTTTCCCTCTAATCCTCACTCTCTTCCTTTCTCTCTAATCCTCGCTCTCTTCCTTTCCCTCTAATCCTCTCTCTCCCTCTCTCTGTAATGCTCTCTTCCTTTCTCTCTAATCCTCGTTCTCTTCCTTTCCCTCTAATCCTCACTCTCTTCCTTTCTCTCTAATCCTCACTCTCTTCCTTTCCCTCTAATCCTCACTCTCTTCCTTTCTCTCTAATCCTCGCTCTCTTCCTTTCTCTCTAATCCTCGCTCTCTTCCTTTCCCTCTAATCCTCGCTCTCTTCCTTTCCCTCTAATCCTCTCTCTCCCTCTCTCTGTAATGCTCTCTTCCTTTCTCTCTAATCCTCGTTCTCTTCCTTTCTCTCTAATCCTCGCTCTCTTCCTTTCCCTCTAATCCTCACTCTCTTCCTTTCTCTCGAATCCTCGTTCTCTTCCTTTCTCTCTAATCCTTTCTCTCTTCCTTTCCCTCTAATCCTCACTCTCTTCCTTTCCCTCTAATCCTCGCTCTCTTCCTTTCTCTCTAATCCTCGCTCTCTTCCTTTCTCTCTAACTCTTCTCTCTAATCCTCTTGCTCTTTCATGCTCTCTCGCTCCAATATTCTCTCTAATGCTCTCTTCTCTCTAATCCTCTTGCTCTTTCATACTCTCTCCCTTTGCGCTCTTTCTTTCTCACTAATGCTCTCTTTCGCTCTAATGCTCTCTTTCGCTCTAATGCTCTCTCTTTCTCTCTCTCTCACTATTCCACATTTCTTGCTGCTGCCTCTCACACTGCTGCGGACATCACCTCTTAATTCAATTCAAGGGGCTTTATTGGCATGTTTACATTGCTAAAGCAAGTGAAATGGATAAACAAGTGAAATAAACAATAAAAAGTGAACAGTAAATATTACACTCACACAAGTTCCAAAAGAATAAAGAAATGTCAGAAGTCATATCTATATACAGTGTTGTGACGATGTGCAAATAGTTAAAGGATAAAAAAGGGAAAATAAATAAAGAAATATAGGTTGTATTTACAATGGTGCTTATTCTTCACTGGTTGCTTTTTTCTTTTGGCAACAGGTCACAAATCGTGCTGCTGGTATTTCACCCAATAGATATGGGAGTTTATCAAAATGTGATTTGTTTTCTAATTCTTTGTGGGTCAGTGTAATCTGAAGGAAACATGAGTCTCGAATATGGTCATACATTTTGCAGGAGGTTGGGAAGTGCAGCTCAGTTTTCATCTCATTTTGTGGGCAGTGAGCACATAGCCTGTCTTCTCTTGAGAGCCAGGTCTGCCTATGGCGGCCTTTCTCAATAGCAAGGCTATGCTCACTGAGTCTGTACATAGTCAAAGCTTTCGTTAATTTTGGGTCAGTCACAGTGGTCAGGTATTCTGCTACTGTGTACTCTCTGATTAGGGAGTATTATAGTTTGCTCAGTTTTTTTGTTAATTCTTTCCAATATGTCAAGTAATTATCTTTTTGTTTTCTCATGATTTGGTTGAGTCTAATTGTGTTGCTGTCCTGGGGCTCTGTGGGGTCTGTTTGTGTACAGAGACCCAGTACCAGCTTGCTTAGGGAGCTCTTCTCCAGGTTCATCTCTCTGTAGTTGATGGCTTTGTTATGGAAGGTATGGGAATCACTTCCTTTTAGGTGGCTGTAGAATTTAACATGTATTTTCTGGATTTTGGGTATCAGCGGGTATCGGTCTAATTCTGCTCTGTATGCATTATTTGGTGTTTTACGTTGTACGCTGAGGATATTTTTCCAGAATTTTGCATGAGGAGTCTCAATTGGTGTTTGTCCCATTTTGTAAATTCCTGGTTGGTGAGCGGACCCTAGACCTCACAACCATAAAGGGCAATGGATTCTATAACCGATCCAAGTGTTTTTAGCCAGATCCTAATTGGTATGTCACATTTTTTGTTCCTTTCGATGGCATATAAGGCCCTTCTTGCCTTGTCTCTCAGATCGTTCACAGCTTTGTAGAAGTTACCTGTGGCTGTGATGTTTAGGCCGAGGTATAAATTGTTTTTTGTGTGCTCTAGGGAAACTCTAGATGGAATTTGTATTTGAGGTCCTGGCAACTGGACCTTTTTTGCAACACCATTATTTTTGTCTTACTGAGATTTACTGTCAGGGCCCAGGTCTGACAGAATCTGTGCAGAAGATCTAGGTGCTGCTGTAGACCCTCATTGGTTGGGGACAGAAACACCTGATCATTAGCAAACAGTATTCATTTGACTTCAGATTCTAGTAGGGTGAGGTCGGGTGCTGCAGACTGTTCTAGTACCCTCGCCATTTCCTTGTCATTTATATGTTGAATAACGTGGCTGCATCCCTGTCTCACCCCACAACCCTGGGGAAGTAAATTTGTTTTTTTGCCAATTCTAACTGCACACTTGTTGTTTGTGTACATGGATTTTATAATGTCGTATGTTTTTCCCCCAACACCACTTTCCATTAATTTGGTTTGACGTTGCATTTCTTTTGTTTTGTTTGTTTGTGTCAGTTAGGGTGTGCAGGGTGAATACGTGGTCTATCGTACGGTAATTTGGTAAAAAGTTAATTTGACATTTGCTCAGTACAGTGGTTCCTCCTTTAAAAGGTGTGAGCTTGCACCGCGGGACTTAGAGGTACCCAGCGTCACGGCTTCATTGCTCCAGAGCACCACAAGGGGGAGATAGAACACCATTATGCATTTGGGTCCCAAGGTTTTTATATGACCAATCATATCGAGTGGTTCCAATGGTGAATTTGACACGAGCCACCCGTCCCTGGTAACTTTCTTCAGCAAAGATGGCTGACAAAACATTACGGTGGAAGCAAATGTAAGTATTTATAACGTCATAATGAGTCAAGCAAAAAATTTACAATTGAGAGGAATACGTTAGTTAACGTAGAGACAGATGATTGTGCATATTTTTGTCATAAAGTTCATTCATGAAAATCGCTATTTATTAAGTTAGCTGACTAGCTAACATTAGCCAAATCAAATCAAATCAAATCAAATCAAATTTTATTTGTCGCATACACATGGTTAGCAGATGTTAATGCGAGTGTAGCGAAATGCTTGTGCTTCTAGTTCCGACAATGCAGTGATAACCAACAAGTAATCTAACTAACAATTCCAAAACGACTGTCTTATACACAGTGTAAGGGGATAAAGAATATGTACATAAGGATATATGAATGAGTGATGGTACAGGGCAGCATACAGTAGATGGTATCGAGTACAGTATATACATATGAGATGAGTATGTAGACAAAGTAAACAAAGTGGCATAGTTAAAGTGGCTAGTGATACATGTATTACATAAGGATGCAGTCGATGATATAGAGTACAGTATATACGTATGCATATGAGATGAATAATGTAGGGTAAGTAACATTATATAAGGTAGCATTGTTTAAAGTGGCTAGTGATATATTTACATAATTTTCCATCAATTCCCATTATTAAAGTGGCTGGAGTTGGGTCAGTGTCAATGTCAGTGTGTTGGCAGCAGCCACTCAATGTTAGTGGTGGCTGTTTAACAGTCTGATGGCCTTGAGATAGAAGCTGTTTTTCAGTCTCTCGGTCCCAGCTTTGATGCACCTGTACTGACCTCGCCTTCTGGATGATAGCGGGGTGAACAGGCAGTGGCTCGGGTGGTTGATGTCCTTGATGATCTTTATGGCCTTCCTGTAACATCGGGTGGTGTAGGTGTCCTGGAGGGCAGGTAGTTTGCCCCCGGTGATGCGTTGTGCAGACCTCACTACCCTCTGGAGAGCCTTACGGTTGTGGGCGGAGCAGTTGCCGTACCAGGCGGTGATACAGCCCGCCAGGATGCTCTCGATTGTGCATCTGTAGAAGTTTGTGAGTGCTTTTGGTGACAAGCCGAATTTCTTCAGCCTCCTGAGGTTGAAGAGGCGCTGCTGCGCCTTCTTCACGACGCTGTCAGTGTGAGTGGACCAATTCAGTTTGTCTGTGATGTGTATGCCGAGGAACTTAAAACTTGCTACCCTCTCCACTACTGTTCCATCGATGTGGATAGGGGGGTGTTCCCTCTGCTGTTTCCTGAAGTCCACAATCATCTCCTTAGTTTTGTTGACGTTGAGTGTGAGGTTATTTTCCTGACACCACACTCCGAGGGCCCTCACCTCCTCCCTGTAGGCCGCCTCGTCGTTGTTGGTAATCAAGCCTACCACTGTTGTGTCGTCCGCAAACTTGATGATTGAGTTGGAGGCGTGCGTGGCCATGCAGTCGTGGGTGAACAGGGAGTACAGGAGAGGGCTCAGAACGCACCCTTGTGGGGATGTTGTTGCCTACCCTCACCACCTGGGGGCGGCCCGTCAGGAAGTCCAGTACCCAGTTGCACAGCGCGGGGTCGAGACCCAGGGTTGGAGGGTACTATGGTGTTGAATGCTGAGCTGTAGTCGATGAACAGCATTCTCACATAGGTATTCCTCTTGTCCAGGTGGGTTAGGGCAGTGTGCAGTGTGGTTGAGATTGCATCGTCTGTGGACCTATTTGGGCGGTAAGCAAATTGGAGTGGGTCTAGGGTGTCAGGTAGGGTGGAGGTGATATGGTCCTTGACTAGTCTCTCAAAGCACTTCATGATGACGGAAGTGAGTGCTACGGGGCGGTAGTCGTTTAGCTCAGTTACCTTAGCTTTCTTGGGAACAGGAACAATGGTGGCCCTCTTGAAGCATGTGGGAACAGCAGACTGGTATAGGGATTGATTGAATATGTCCGTAGACACACCGGCCAGCTGGTCTGCGCATGCTCTGAGGGGGCGCGGCTGGGGATGCCGTCTGGGCCTGCAGCCTTGCGAGAGTTAACACGTTTAAATGTCTTACTCACCTCGGCTGCAGTGAAGGAGAGACCGCATGTTTTTGTTGCAGGCCGTGTCAGTGGCACTGTATTGTCCTCAAAGCGGGCAAAAAAGTTATTTAGTCTGCCTGGGAGCAAGACATCCTGGTCCGTGACTGGGCTGGGTTTCTTCTTGTAGTCCGTGATTGACTGTAGACCCTGCCACATGCCTCTTGTGTCTGAGCCGTTGAATTGAGATTCTACTTTGTCTCTGTACTGACGCTTAGCTTGTTTAATAGCCTTGCGGAGGGAATAGCTGCACTGTTTGTATTCGGTCATGTTACCAGACACCTTGCCCTGATTAAAAGCAGTGGTTTGCGCTTTCAGTTTCACGCGAATGCTGCCATCAATCCAAGGTTTCTGGTTAGGGAATGTTTTTATCGTTGCTATGGGAACGACATCTTCAACGCACGTTCTAATGAACTCGCACACCGAATCAGCGTATTCGTCAATATTTTTATCTGATGCAATACGAAACATGTCCCAGTCCACGTGATGGAAGCAGTCTTGGAGTGTGGAGTCAGCTTGGTCGGACCAGCGTTGGGACAGACCTCAGCGTGGGAGCCTCTTGTTTAAGTTTCTGTCTGTAGGCAGGGATCAACAAAATGGAGTCGTGGTCAGCTTTTCCGAAAGGGGGGCGGGGCAGGGCCTTATATGTGTCGCGGAAGTTAGAGCAACAATGATCCAAGGTTTTACCACCCCTGGTTGCGCAATCGATATGCTGATAAAATTTAGGGAGTCTTGTTTTCAGATTAGCTTTGTTAAAATCCCCAGCTACAATGAATGCAGCCTCCGGATAAATGGTTTCCAGTTTGCAAAGAGTTAACATTTACATTACATTTAAGTCATTTAGCAGACGCTCTTATCCAGAGCGACTTACAAATTGGTGCATTCACCTTATGACATCCAGTGGAACAGCCACTTTACAATAGTGCATCTAAATCTAAATCAGCTAGCTAGCTGGTGTTATTACATGAGTATGACATTGCAATTCATGTTGTTAAATGTTTTAGTGACTCCTGAGAAAACCAGCAACAGTGGGAAAGAGTGGATGGAAAGAATCTAGCTAGCTAAAGCATTTAATGCAAATTGAATGTACAATTGTGTAAGCTTGCCTTTCTGTGCAATGTAGTATAAGTAGCATAGCTAGCTTACTATTTACTTGCTTATTGTGTAGTGGAGGATAAAAATAACTGTATGCCTATGGGATGTGCAGTATTACGCAACCTTTAAAGGAGGAACCAATGTACATTGTTTTCACTGAGGAAATGTACAAGTTTGATGTTAATGATAATGCAGAGGATTTTCCCAAGGTTGCTTTTGACACATATCCCAAGGTAGTTATTGTGGTCAAATTTGTCTCCACTTTTGTGGATTGGGGTTATCAGTCCTCTCTCTCTCAAACACAAAGGAATGCTTTAAAGATTATTGTTTTTTATAGCTCAATTAAGCACTGATAGCATAAAAACACGCACACACAGGTGTGAGGGGTGGCGAGTCCTCTTCTGGCTGTGCCGGGTGGAGATTATAAGAGTGCATCAAATCAAATGATATCGGTCGCATTCGCATATTTATCTGATGATATTACAGGTTTAGTGACATACTTGTGTTCCTAGCTCCAAAAGTGCAGTAATATCTAACAAAAATGTCCATTAAGGCCGGCTCGTTCCTCAAGATATTCAAACGTTCATAGATGACCAGCAGGGTTAAATAATAATCACAGTGGTTATAGAGGGTGCAACAGGCCAGCACCTCAGGAGTAAATGTCAGTTAGCTTTTCAAAGACGAGAATTCAGAGGTTGAGAAAGCAGGTATGGTTGAGAGAGAGGGGGAGAGAGTTTATGGCTGCACATCCCTTTGTTATTCTCTCCCTCTTCATTCTCTCTCTCCCTCTCTTTCAGTCACCTGCCCTTTTAATGTGGAGAAGAGGGAGGAGGGCAGGGTGGGATGGAGACAAAGCCAGCTCACAGCATTGTGTCCTGTCTTCCTGCTACACCTCAATAGCTCACAGTGTGCCAAAATGTGTGCCAGTGTGTTTGTGCATGTGTGTGAGTATGGGAGCGACAGAGACCGTGTGTGTGTGAGAGAGTAAGTGGCAGGTCAGGTATCGCGTGTGTCCTTGATTGACTGCTCCGGGGTCATCCATCAGACTCAGAGAGACAGGAGACCCGCCCCCTGATAAGATCCTGCAGGGCAGGAATGCACACAGGGACAGAGGAGGAAGGACAGTAGATACACACTGTAAACAGTCAGTTTCTTGGCTTTTGTATCCAATCTCCTGATGAGAGCAGCTGAAGCTGCCAGCCAAGCAGGTAGGGGGGAGACAACCAGGCCTCCAGTATCCGGTCTGGAGCATGAAGTCATGAGCTCTGCTGGTCGGCTACTGTGTTGCAACCTAGGTAGGCCAAAAGCCCTGGTCTGCACTAGAAAGCCTAAATAAATTGCGATTGGCAGATTTTTTTAGATGTTGTTTTGGGCTTTAAAATTAGTTTATAATCAAGTTCGATCCCCACGGTGAATTATGTTAAAGTTCCCTACAAAATGTGATATTTAATTAAATAGTGATGCGTTCTAACTACTAGATATTTAATTAAATAGTGATGTGTTCTAACTACTAGATATTTAATTAAATAGTGATGCGTTCTAACTACTAGATATTTAATTAAATAGTGATGCGTTCTAACTACTAGATATTTAATTAAATAGTGATGCATTCTAACTACTAGATATTTAATTAAATAGTGATGCGTTCTAACTACTAGATATTTAATTAAATAGTGATGCGTTCTAACTACTAGATATTTAATTAAATAGTGATGCGTTCTAACTACTAGATATTTAATTAAATAGTGATGCATTCTAACTACTAGATATTTAATTAAATAGTGATGCGTTCTAACTACTAGATATTTAATTAAATAGTGATGCGTTCTAACTACTAGATATTTAATTAAATAGTGATGCATTCTAACTACTAGATATTTAATTAAATAGTGATGCGTTCTAACTACTAGATATTTAATTAAATAGTGATGCGTTCTAACTACTAGATATTTAATTAAATAGTGATCCGTTCGAACTACTACATTTGTCTTCACACAGGACCACGTGCTGACACAGACCAATCACGGGGCGGCAGGCTATGAGGAGGCTCGCGCACTCAGGCAGGATGAAAAGGACTACATCAACCATGATGTACCATACAGCCACTTTCACCATGATCCTTAGCGATTTTATGGTGCCAATCAGCCCCATTCAGCAATATGACATGCTTCAAACTGACGTCAGCGCTATCACTATCTACTAGTTTTAATGTCTATGGAGACAACTCACGTGTGTGTATGTGTGTGTGTGAAAAGGCGGAGTGAGGTAGAGTGAGTAAATGAGTGTAGAAATCTTTATTTCTAAGCTGTGAGAGAGCGAGAGAAAGAAGGGAATCATTGCTGCAGGGGGATTTTGACATGCTAATATTCTCACTGTCAGTTCCAACCGCCCCTCCCCCAGCCTGAGCCCCCCCACACACACTAAAAGCTGTGAGAATGTGAAACTAAATCCACCTGAACTAGTATATTACTAGCATGTTTGGTCGACTGATGGAGGAAGGAAAGATTAATTCTGGAGTGTCAACACCTATTCAGTGACAGATGCATCAGTGTAACAGTGTGTACGTGTGTTTGTGGACGTGTTTAACTATTCTTGTGGGGGCCAGGAGTCCCTACAAGAATAGTAAACAAACAAACATTTGACCAACTGAGGACATTTTGTTAGTCCCTACAAGATCAAATGCTATTTCTAGGGGGTTTAGGGTTAAGGTTAATATTAGTGTTAGAATTACGTTAAGGGTCAGGGTTAGGAGCAAGGGTTAGGGATAGGAGCTAGCATTAGGTTTATGTTTTTGGGTTAAGGTAAGAGTACGGGTTAGGTTTAGGGAAAATAGGATTTTGAATGGGACTGAATTGTGTGTCCCCACAAGTTGTGTGTGCGTGCATGTGTGTACGTACGTGTGTGTGTGTGTGTTGGTGAGGAAGGATCTAATCCTGGTTTAGATAGGCCTGACAGAGAGACATCTCACTCTCTCAGAGTAGTCATAAACAGTATAATATCCAACCCTTACACAGATGTCCTGTTGTGTTTAACTACACCACTCACTGTGTGACACTGCAGAGGTGTTGACAAACGTCTCCTTTGGGGATAATCATAGTTCATCTGGTTAGGAACTTTGGTTTAGTTCACAAGAGCTGCAGGCAGGTAGTAGCACAATAGAACAGGGATTACTGAATCAGATGAAGATTTAAGAGCTGTATTGTGTTACAATTTACAAGAATACCTAGACCCCAGAGCAGTGATTGGGACAGCCATAGGTTTACTACTCCACAACAGTTAACTATGAAAAACGTCTAATTTTCCCCAGGTCTAACCCATAACTCCCTCTGATGTCCATCCTGCCCTCATGTATCGCTCCATCTATCCATCACTCTGTGTCCCTCCCTCTATCCAGCACCAAGACAGCTGACACACTGGAACAGCACTTCCGACTCAAGAAAGAGAAAATCTCGACCCTGCTACCACAAAAATCCTTTCACACAGCCACAGTGGGTGAATGCAAGCATTTACCAGGACTGTGCCTCAAAACCAAATACACTATGACAGACAAAATGCGTTTGAATGGGGCCATATATCGTGAGATTTTGAGTGAAAACCTCCTTCCATCAGCAAGGGCATTGAAGATGAAACGTGGCTGGGTCTTTCAGCATGACAATGATCCCAAACACACCGCCTGGGCAACGAAGGAGTTGCTTCGTGAGAAGCATTTCAAGGTCCTGGAGTGGCCCAGCCAGTCTCCAGATCTCAACCCCATAGAAAATCTTTGGAGGGGGTTGAAAGTCTGTGTTGCCCAGCAACAGCCCCAAAACATCACTGCTCTAGAGGAGATCTGCATGGAGGAATGGGCCAAAATACCAGCAAAAGTGTGTGAAAACCTTGTGAAGACTTACAGAAAACTTTTGATATCTGTCATTGCCAACAAAGGGTATATAACAAAGTATTGAGATAAACTTTTGTTATTGACCAAATACTTGTTTTCCACCATAATTTGCAAATAAATTCATTAAACATCCTACAATGTGATTTTCTGGATTTTTTTTCTCACATTTTGTCTGTCATAGTTTAAGTGTACCTATGATGAAAATTACAGGCCTCTCTCATCTTTTGAAGTGGGAGAACTTGCACAATTGGTGGCTGACTAAATAATTTTTTGCCCCACTGTATTTACCTGGCCCACCACTCCAACTTGGACTAAAACAGCCTTTATGACCATGTCCACCTCTACAAGGCAGCAGTGCCCACCTTTGCTAGGGCCCTGAGGGACATCACCCTCAACCGCAGCCCCAGCACCTCATACAGGAGCAATAGAGAAATGGACACCATGCCCAGACCAGCGAGACACCCCCCCGGAGAACCTGCACCAGGAGGATCCACACCAAGAGGTCCTACACCCACACCACATCACCCACAGCCACAACCTCAGGGTAGGGTTTGAGGGAACTCTTATGGTAGGTACACCTACAGCTCATCCCTTGGCAGTAGTACTGTATATTACTTTGTCACTGACATCAATACAGAGTCTCTCAGAGCGTTCACAGTCAGCCCACTGACACCCTTATCAGATCACAGCAAAATCAGTATACTTGAACAGAGAAATACTCAAATCATGAGGCATCAAAGCTAAAGACTTCCAGAACCCACTGGATTGTCCAATTACATTGAATGTACAGGATAAACCTCCAACACAAAAAGTCCTGTGGTGTTGATGGTATCCTCAATGAAATGATAAAATATATAGACCACAAATTCCAATTTGCTATGCTTAAACACTTAAACACTCATCCTCAGCTCTGGCATCTTCCACAATATTTGGAACCAAGGACAAATGTGATCTCAATAACTACCATGGGATATGTGTCAACAGCAACCTTGGGAAAATTCTATGCATTAACAGCAGACTACAACAAAACAAAAGTTCTCATGCTTTGTTGATTTCAAAAAACCTTCCATAACAAAGCCATCACCTACAGAGATATGAACCTGGATAAGAGTCCCCTAAGCACATATGTGACTCGTTTCAGGAAACTAAGCGTATGTTGCACTCCATTTGAATGTAAACTTTTTTTTAGAAATCAAAATGTTTTTTTTTGGAAGAAATGCCTTCTGGAACATGTGAACTTCCATGTGTCTTAATAACAAACTTGCATGCCATCTGTAAATACGAAGCAAATTGTTAAATTTACAAGCCTAGTTGGTTTAGCCACAGAAAAGGACAGGAACCTTCCCGCAAGCCATGATTGGCTGAGAAAAATGGATGGGCTGGATATGCTGAGAGATTTGGATTGGTCTGCCTTGTAGCCCGCTTCTGTCTATAACATGAGCTGGTCAGTATGTGTAGGTAATCATTTGTAAGCAACTTTTTTTGAAAGATATCATGTACTGTATTAGAATTGCAAAAGTGTTGCTCTCCACTTTCTGGAGGACCGAGTTTTGAAAACAGTGGAATGCCCAGTGGAATTACAATATGATAGCTATGGAGATGGAGAAAATTCAGGCGTTTGATTGCAAATATTACGATGGAGTCGAAAAGAGAACACACAGAAGGCTATTGTATAAAACACCTGTCTTCAGATTACATCTTCAAACTAAGGGCAACCATGGTATCTGTGACAGAGAGGGAGGATGTATACAGGTAAAAATAGTCTAGCTAGCAACATTTTCAGATATTACACGTTTCTAATTTTGTCAGAAAGTCATTTTAATTTCAAGTTAAAACGTGCTGTTGGCTATCTGGCTAACCTTAGCTGGTTGTCTCGTTAGTTAATGTTATATGTATGTTCTGTGTAGTAATACTATTCGTATCTCAGAGCCATTTGCATTGCTAGTTATAGCTTAATGTTAGCTTGCTAACACTGAACCTTATTGGTTAGCTACCTGCAGATTCATGCAGGATAGTAACATTATGAGTTGGGATTATGTTTCATTGTTTAGCTAGCTAGCTACATGTCTAAACAAAAAGACTCCACTATGCAAGTAACCATTTCAATAGAATGTTCATGATTTCACTGCGACAACTGTCAATAGATATAGCTGGTAAATTCGCTCTGGCTATCTACTCCAATTTCAGACCACTCTTGTCTGAGTGTGTCAGAGCGCAGATTAACTGACCAATTTACGAACTCTGAACACCCGTTGAATATGTCCGGTGTCAGTAAACTTTGGCAAAAAAGCGTAATTACATTTTTGCCAGCTGCACAGTTACAGTCACCAACGCTCTGGATAACATAAAAACAGCCTAACCAGCTCTGATAGGATGAGTAAAATGGCCACAGTGAGGTGTTCTCTCATTTGTGACTGGAAGTAGCTAGCAAGCTAGCCACACTGAGCGTAAATATATATATTGATTGCAATTGTTCCCGAATGAGTGAGCATTCATGTGCAAGGGATTAGCATTTCAATTGTTATAATTATCACTCTGACTTCTTAGTCGACCCCACTTCCCCTTTTGTCTAACAAGCCCACTAGGGCATATTCTCCTATCATTTCTTGTAACCATATTTACGCATTTCTGTGAATTACTTAGTAATAAATAAATGATTTAAGACAATTGATGTATGGATGACTCATTGTGAACACTGGGTTCGTGCAGATAACCAACCATTTACGACGTTTGGAATGAGACTAACGTGAGGTAAAGTAAATAATTCATTAATTCGAAGGCTAATTGATCAGATAAAATATTTGAAAAGTTATTTTAGGAAATTATAACTTTGTAATCTGAATATTTTTCCTTGGTGCCCCGACTTCCTAGTTAATTACAATTACATGATTAATCAGTCTAATCGCGTAATACTAATTACAGAGAATCTTTGATAAAACTTATCTTCAGTTTAATGATAGTAAAGACACGACAAGTGTATGATAACATTTTCTAGCTCGGAGTCTCTACTTTTATCCAATGTAAAAAACAAATGTTGCTTCATAAGACCGAATCGAGCCAGTCGATCACATATGTGAGTCCTCTCTGTTCACAAACAGACCCCACAGAGCAACACAATTAGACCCAACCAAATCATGAAAACAAAAATATAATTACTTGACACATTGGAAAGAAATAACGAAAAAACAGAGCAAACTATAACGCTATTTGGCCGTAGAGAGTACACAGTGGCAGAATACCTGACCACTGTGACTGACCAAAAATTAAGGAAAGCTTTGACTATGTACAGACTCAGTGAGCATAGTCTTGCTATTGAGAAAAGCCACCATAGGCAGACCTGCCTCTTAAGAGAAGACACGCTATTGTGCACACTGCCCACAAAAATGTGATGATAACTGAGCTACACTTCCTGCCAAATGTTTGACCACATTAGAGACACCTATTTCCCAAAGATTACACAGACCCACAAAGAATTCCAAAACAAATACAATTTTGATAAACTCCCATATCTATTGGGTGAAATACCACCATCTCAGAAGTGAGATTTGTGACCTGTTGCTACTAAAAAAGGGAACTAATGAAGAACAAACACCATTGTAAATAAAACCCATATTTATGTTTATTTATTTTCCCTTGTATTTTAACTATTTCTGCAGTTTGTAACACTGTATATCGACATAATATAACATTTGAAATATCTCTATTCCTTTGGAAGAGACAGAGAGCGAGAGAGAGTACAGGGTTATGGAAACCAACACAGAAGTAGACACACAACTATGTAAAGAGCTGGATTAGCATTTTCTGGATTTGCATTTGTGTAAAAAAAAAAGAATATGTAAATTACAAAGATGACAGAAATTTAAGGGCACCTTTACTGTGAATGTTGCTTTTTCACTCTCCTCTTGTTCTCCCACCCCCTAACTCTATACAGCTATCTCATTCCCATATCTCTCTCTCTTTCTCCTCTCTCACCAGACAGGTGATGATCATGTATTCAGGATTCTCCCACATAGAGAGAAGCATGCACACACACACACACACACACAAACAGAGCTGAGTACCTGGACAAGTCCCACATCTGCTTATAATTATGACAGACGTGATGAGATGTCTACTGCAATTACACACTCAGTACGGCTATCTGCACCCACAATCTCTCTCTCTGTCCCACTCCAACTCACTCTCCATTTCTCTTCCACACATGCACAAATGCACGCATACACACACTTAGACAAGCATACACACAGCCAAATGCCGAATGCTCTGTTGGGTGCTCTGAAGGTACATAGGAGTGAATTACAGCCATAATATCTCTCTGACATCTCTCTCACACTTGGACCCATCTTACAAATTCACATCTCTCTCTCATACAGTGCATTCAGAAAGTATTCACACCCCTTGACTTTTTCATTATTTTGGTGTATAGGCCAGTGACTCCACAGGAGTAAAAATGTGCTTAACAAGTTAGATAATAAGTTGCATGGTCTCACTCTGTGTGCAATAATAGCGCTTAACATGATTTTTGAATGTCTACTCCATCTCTGTATCCCACACATACAATTATCTGTAAGATCCTCAGTCGAGCAGTGAATTTCAAACACAGATTCAACCACAAAGACCAGGGAGGTTTTCCAATGCCTCGCAAAGAAGGGCACCTATTGGTAGATGGAAAAAACACACTGAACACACTTTGGATGGTGTATAAATACACCCAGTCACAAAGGTATAGGCTTCCTTCCTAACTAAGTTGCTGTAAAGGAAGGAAACCACTCAGGGATTTCACCATGAGGCCAATGGTGACTTTACAACTGTTATAGAGTTTAATGGCTATGATAGGATAAAACTGAAGACGAAACAACATTGTAGTTGCTCCACAATAATAACCTAAATGACAGAGTGAAAAGAAGGAAGCCTGTACAGAATAAAAATATTCCAAAACATGCATCCTGTTTGCAATAAGGCACTAAAGTAAAACTGCAATGAAATTAACTTCATGTCCTGAATACAAAGTGTTATGTTTGTGGAAAATCCAACACGTCACTGAGTACCACTCTTCATATTTTCACACATGATGGTGGCTGCGTCATGTTATGGGTATGTTTGTTATCAGCAATTACTTAGGAGGTTTTTTTAATGTAAAAAGTAACTGAATAGAGCTAAGCACAGGCAAAAGCCTAGAGGAAAACCAGGTTCAGTCTGCTTTCCAACAGACACTGGGATATGAATTTGCCTTTCAGCATGACAATAACCTAAAACACAAAGCAAATCTACACTGGAGTTGCTTACCAAAAAGACAGAGAATGTTCCTGAGTGTCCGAGTTACAGTATTGACTTAAATCTACTTGAACATCTATGGCAAGACCTGAAAATGGTAGTCTAGCAATGATCAACAACAAACTTGACAGAGCTGGAAGAATTGTGAATTTTGGGGAAATAGTTGACAACAACAAAAATACAATCACATCTATTTTAATCGCACTTTTTAACACAAGAAAAAGTGGAAAAAGTCAAGGGTTGGAAATACTTTCTACGTCATGGCTTTAGAAGCTTCTGATAGGCTAATTGACATAATTTTAGTCAATTGGAGGTGTACCTGTGGATGTATTTCAAGGCCTACCTTCAAACTCAGTGCCTCTTTGCTTGACATCATGGGAAAAGCCAAGACATCAGAATTGTTTTTGTAGACCTCCACAAGTCTGGTTCATCCTTGGGAGCAATTTCCAAATGCCTGAAGGTACCACATTCATCTGTACGAAAAATAGTGCGCAAGTATAAACACCCTGGGACTACGCAGCCATCATACCACTCAGGAAGGAGATGCGTTCTGTCTCCTAGAGATGAAAATACTTGGTGCGAAAAGTGCAACAAAAAAAAGTGCAAATCAATCCCAGAACAGCAGCAAAGGACCTTGTGAAGATGCTGGAGGAAACAGGTACAAAAGTATATATATCCACAGTAAAATGATTCCTATATCGACATAACCTGAAAGGCCGCTCAGCAAGGAAGAATCCACTGTTCCAAAACCACCATAAAAAGCCAGACAACGGTTTGCAACTGCACATGGGGACAAAGATTGTACTTTTTGGAGAAATTTCCTCTGGTCTGATGAAACAAAAATAGAACTGTTTGGCCATAATGACCATTAATAAGTTTAGAGGAAAAAGGGGGAGACTTTCAAGCCGAAGAACACCATCCCAACCGTGAAGCACAGGGGTGGCAGCATCATGTTGTGGGGGTGTTTTGCTGCAGGAGAGACTGGTGCACGTCACAAAATAGATGGCATCATGAGGACGGAGAATTATGTGGATATATTGAAGCAACATCTCAAGACAGTCAGGAAGTTAAAGCTTGATCGCAAATGGGTCTTCCAAATGGACAATGACCCCCACTCTATGGAAGCTTGTCTGGAGGTTAGTTAGCACAGTGTCCAAAGAAGGTCCAGAAGTATACAGAATAGTGTCGGCTGTGTAGAGGTCAATTAGAAAGGCCTGCTCGCTGAAGTGTTTTAGGGAGCGTTTGACAGTGATGACGGGTGATCGTTTGACCACAGACCCATTACGGACACAGGCAATGAGGCAGTGATCACTGAGATCCTGATTGAAGACAGCAGAGGTGTATTTAGAGGGCAGGTTGGTCAGGATGATATCTATGAGGGTGCCCGTGTTTACGGATTTGGGGTTGTACCTGGTAGGTTCATTGATCTTTTGTGTGAGATTGAGGGCATATAGCTTAGATTGTAGGATGGCCGGGGTGTTAAGCATGTCCCAGTTTAGGTCACCTAACAGTACGAGCTCTGAAGATAGATGGGGGGCAATCAATTCACATATGGTGTCCAGGGCACAGCAGGTGGCTGAAGGTGGTCTATAACAAGCGGGAGCGGTGAGAGACTTGTTACTGGAAAGGTGGATTTTTAGAAGTCAAAGCTCGAAGTGCTTGGGCACAGACCTGGATAGTATGACAGAAATCTGCAGGCTAACTCCGCCCCCTTTGGCAGTTCTATCTTGTCGGGAAATGCTATCGTTAGGGATGGAAATCTCAGGATTTTTTGGTGGCCTTTCTAAGCCAGGATTCAGACACGGCTAGGACATCTGGGCTGGTAGAGTGTGTTGCAGCAGTGAATAAAAAAAACTTAGAGAGGAGGCTTCTAATGTTAACATGTATGAAACTAAGGTTGTTACGGTTACATTCAACAAATGAGAGAGCCTTGGGAATGGGAGTGGAGCAAGGCGCTGCAGGGCCTGGATTAACCTCTACATCCCCAGAGGAACAGATGAGGATTAGGATAAGGGTACAGCTAAAGGCTATAAGAGCTGGTCGTTTAGTGCGTTCAGAACAGAGAGTGAAAGGAGCAGGTTTCTGGGAGCGGAAGAATAGATTCACAGCATAATGTACAGACAAGAGTATGGTTGGATGTGAATACAGTGGAGGTAAACCTAGGCATTGAGTGACGATGAGAGGTTTTGTCTCTAGAGACACCATTTAAACCAGGTGAGGTCACCACACATGTGGGAGGTGGAACAGAAGGGCTAGCTAAGGCATATTGAGCAGGGCTGCAGGCTCTACAGTGAAATAAGACAATAATCACTAACCAAAACAGCAATAGACAAGGCATACTGACATTAGGGAGAGACATGCGTAGCCGAGTGATCATAGGGACCAGTGAGTAGCTAGGCGAAAAGACACGGAGATTCAGACAGCTAGTGGGCTGGGGCTAGCAGGCTAGCAGAAGGGCCTTAGGGGGACGTTGCGATGGAAGAGTCTGTTGTAGCCCCCTCGGACGATTACGTTGGCAGACCAGTCGTGATGGATTGGCAGGGTTCCATGTAGGCAGTAAAATGAGTCCAGGCCACTTAGAAAAATAGGTATTGTAGCCCAAGAAGTTGGCTGATGGCCCTATTCAGCTAACAGTCCGATATGCTCAAGACAGCTAGCGGGCCGCGGATAGCAGGCTAGCGGATGGGCCTTCAGGGGACGTCGTGACGGAGGAGCCTGTTGAAACCTCCTTGGGCGGATTACGTTGGTTAACCAGTCGTGATGGATCGGCTGTGCTCTGCGTCGGCAGTAAAATGGGTCCATGTCACTTAGAAAAATAGGTATTGTAGCCCAAGAAGTGGCTGTTGGACCTTTTCAGCCGAGAGATAGGCCTAGCACGAGGCTAGTTCCCGGCTAACTGGTGCTTGCTTCGGGACAGAGACGTTAGCCAGGAGTAGGCACTTGGATAGCAGCTAGCTAGCTGTGCTGATCCAGGTGAAAGGTTCAGAGCTTGCTGTAGGACGCTCCGGAGATATGGAGATTTGGTGGAGGAAAAGCAGTCCGGTATGCTCTGGGTTGAATCGCGCTGTGCAGACTGGCAGGAGTTGACCGGGTTAAGGTTAGCTGATTAGCTGAAACAGTTCGGTAGTCGATTACTACGTTGAGCGAGCGGGAGACACGGCATTCAGGGAGCTAGCAGGCCGGGGCTAGCAGATGGATCATCACCAAACATCCACGACGCAGAGGCCAGTTGAGAGCACATCGGCCTAGTTACGTCAGCAGACCAGTCATGATGGATTGGCGGGGCTCCGTGCCGACAAAGGGTCCAGGCCAATTAGCAAGAGACGTATTGTAGTTGGTGTACTTCGTTTGCTAGCCGGGAGATGAGCCTAGCTTGGGGCTAATTGGTGCATGATTCTGGACAAGGGCGTTAGCCACAATAGCTCCTCGGTAGTAACTAGCTAGCTGCAAGGATCTGGTGTAATGGTCCATAGCTTGCGGCAGGAATCCGGTGATGTAGTGGAAAAAGCAGTCCCATATGCTCAGGGCTGGTATCGCGCTGTGCAGACAGGCAGGTATTGTCCGGGCTATCCAGGCTAAAGCGGCAGGAGTCCGAGCTAAAGGTAAGACAGCTAGCAGAGGCTAACAATGACTAAATAGCTCGTAACTAATTAGCTGGCTAGCCTCTGATGGAGGTTCCAGTTATAAGGTCTAAAAAAATTGCTGATCCATACCGCATTGGGTGAGGCAGGTTGCAGGAATGTATATTTATTTTGAAAATGGAAAAAAAGAGATTGAAATGTTTACAAACAACTCTGAAAAAGACTGTATTTACATGGGATGAAAACAAACACGTCTTACTGCTGAGCCACCTTGGATTCTTACCACCCACATACATACACACACACAGATACCATCCACATACTGAACACGTACAAATACCACCCACATACACACACAGATGTAACCCACATAACAACACAGATTATCAGCATCAGATGAGTAGCCACAGCGGAACAAAGTCCCTCTAAAAAGTAGGCGACAAAACTAAAATAAAACTAACAAAATGCAGAGATCCTCTTTTATTCCTGAGTGTGGCTGTCCCATTCCCATTTAAACCGCCTCTGTTGTCTCTATGCTCCTCCTCAGTCTCTCCCTCGCTTCCTCTCTTTTGACGTCTTCATCAACCTCGAGCATGACCCTGCTCTTTTTTAAATGTATTTTAAAAACAACTGTATATAATCCTTTCATTAGGGGGTAGATCAGCTTTAATATAACAGATAGACTGTAGCGTCAATGTAGTTGTCTGCATTACTCCAATTCCCCATATATTTTTGGGTGCAAATTACACACACACACACACACACACACACACACACACACACACACACACACACACACACACACACACACACACACACACACACACACACACACACACACACACACACACACACACACACACACACACACACACACACACACACACACACACACACACACACACACACACACACAGTGTACAACAAGCTTTCTCTACCCTTAACCTTGTTCTGTACACCTCCAAAACAAAGGTCATGTGGTAGTAAGAATTAAGAAGAATGCCCCTCTCCCCACCAGTGTGATTACTACCTCTGAGGGTTGTCACCTCATACAAGTATTTATGAGTATGGCTAGAGGTACACTGTCCTTCTCTCAGCACATATCAAAACTGCAGGCTGAAGTTAAATCTAGACTTGGTTTCCTCTATCGTAATCACTCCTCTTTTATCCCAGCTGCCAAGCTAACTGATTCAGATGACCATCATACCCATGCAAGATTACGGAGACATAATTTATAGATCGGCAGGTAAGGGTGCTCTTGAGCGGCTAGATGTTCTTAACCATTCGGCCATCAGATTTGCCAGCAATGCTCCTTATAGGACACATCACTGCATTCTATACCCCTCTATAAACTGGTCAACTCTGTATACCCGTCGCAAGACCCACTGGTTGATGCTCATTTATAAAACCCTCTTAGGCCTCACTCCCCCCTATCTGAGTTATCTACTGCAGCCCCAATTCTCCACATACAACACTCGTTCTACCAGTCACATTCTGTTAAAGGTCCCCAAAGCACACACATCCCTTGGCCGCTCCGCTTTTCAGTTTCCTGCAGCTAGTGACTTTAACGAGCTGCAACAAACACTCAAACTGGACAGTTTTATCTCAATCACTCAAAGACTCAATCATGGACAATCTTATTGACAGTTGTTGCTGCTTTGTATGATGTATTGTTGTCTCTACCTTCTTTTCCTTTGTGCTGTGGACATGTTGTTGGCATGTTGTGTTGCTACCATGCTGTTTTGTCATGTGTTTCTGCCTTGTTATGTTGTCTTAGGTATCTCTTTATGAAGTGTTGTGTCACTTGTTGTGATGTGTGTTTTGTCCTATATTTATAGTTTGTTTTTTTAAATCCCAGGCTCCCGTCCCCGCAGGAGTCCTTTTGGCTTTTGGTAGACTGTAATTGTAAATAAGAATTTGTTCTTAACTGACTTGCCTAGTTAAATAAAATTTTAAAATAAATACAAATATATGTCAACGGTGAAGAGGCGACTCTGGGACGCTGGCCTTCTAGGCAGAGTTTCAAAGAACAAGTCATATCTCGGACTGGCCAATAAAAAGAAAAGATTAGGATGGGCAAAAGAACACAGACACTGGACAGTGGAACTCTGCCTAGAAGGCCAGCATCCCGGAGACGCCTCTTCACTGTTGACGCTGAGACTGGTTTTGGGGGTACTATTCAATGAAGCTGCCAGTTGAGGACTTGTGAGGTATCTGTTTCTCAAACTAGACACTCTAATGTACTTGCCTTCTTGCTCAGTTGTGCACCGGGGCCTCCCACTCTTTCTATTCTGGTTAGAGCCCGTTTGCGCTGTTCTGTGAAGGGTGTAGTAGACAGCGTTATACAAGATCTTCCGTTTCTTGGCAGTTTCTCGCATGGAATAGCCTTAATTTCTCAGAACAAAAATAGACTGACTAGTTTCAGAAGAAAGTTATTTGTTTCTGGTCATTATGAGCTTGTAATCGAACCCACAAATGCTGATGCTCCAGACACTCAACTAGTCTAAAGAAGGCCAGTTTTACTGCTTCTTTAATCAGAACAACAATTTTCAGCTGTTCTAACATAATTGCAAAATGGTTTTCAAATGTTCAATTAGCCTTTTAAAATGATCAACTTGGATTAGCTAACACAACGTGCCATTGGAACACAGGAGTGATAGTTGCTGATAATGGGCCTCTGTACGCCTATGTAGATATTCCGTTAAAAATCAGCCGTTTCCAGCTACAATAGTAATTTACAACATTAACAATATCCACAGTGTATTTCTGATCAATTTGATGTAATTTTAGTGGACAAAAAAAAATGAGATTTCTAAGTAACCCCAAACTTTTGAAAGGTAGTATACACAGCATTTACGTTTTACGGACACAGTATGTTTTACATTAGTTATCTTGTTGTATGGACAGTACCAAAACAAATGATCTTATGATTCTGTCTCTTCGCAGCAAAATCTGCAGAGATGAATAAGCTGTATCCCCCATATATATAACATTCTATTGGTTGCAATAATTTTATATAATAATTTACATTGAAAAGTTCTACGTTTTGAATCCGGCATAGTTTTGAGTATCAGTTCATACATAAACCATGGAATCAGTACGTCGAAAATCTAATCTCAACTATTTTGCCATCTATATGGCACAGCTGTCCATTTTTGGGTCCTTAAATGAAACTGATATCCTTTTTGATTCATCACAATTTTCTTTAACCAATTATAGTCTTTAATTCCGACAGACTAGTTCCCTACTTTCATTTTGGCGGTAATGTAGCAATTTTGGGTAGAACAGACATGACCCTGCTCTTAATAGGGAATGGTGGGGGGGGATTAGTATGGGGAAGGAGTTATATCAGGAGGCCATCGGTGGCATAAGGCGTCACTGACAGCCCAGCCTCCCAATTGTTGCTGTGTCGGAGCGTTAGAGGGGTTGCAGGTGAGGTACACAGGTGGGGTATAAAGATTAGGGGACGGGGGGTAACCCTGAACCTCTTCCATGTTCACCCCTCGTGCACCCCCTCTAACACTGCGACACAGCAACAATTGGGAGGCTGGGCTGTCATTAATGACTTAATCCACCAATGGCCTCCTCATAGAACTCCTCCCTCATTCACAAACAAATCTCTTCCTCCTCTCCTCCCTCTCTCTCCACCCCTCCACCTCCTTCCAACCCTCCACAAGCCTTTAGCGAGCCCACATTGAAGATGAATGCCTCCCCCTTCCCACTATCCACCTTGTATCCATCCAATGGCAGGCGAGGCTGTGAGAGAGGGCCACCTTTTGATTTCTCCCATGGGGGAGGGGGGACTCTTTCTTCATAGCTCTCTATAGAGCTATAAAGTATTCTTCTCATTCACTGCCTCGTTCTTTCCCTGTTTCTCTATGTCCTTGTTGGTCACTAGTCCACTAATTCAGTGGTTCCTAACCTTTTTTGGTTACTGTACCACCAACTAAATGTAGCTCTGCCTGGAGTACCCCTGAAGTACCCCCTCGTGTGCATTTTACCTGTAGGCCTATAGTCTCATGAGTTTTCTCAAGTGGGGCGGCAGGTAGCCTAGTGGTTAGAGCGTTGGGCTAGTAACCGAAAGGTTGCAAGGTAGAATCCCCGAGCTGACAAGGTACAAATCTGTTGTTCTGCCCCTGAACAAGGCAGTTAACCCACTGTTCCTAGGCTGTCATTGAAAATAAGAATTTGTTCATAACTGACCTGCCCAGTTAAATAAAGGTAAAATATATACTGTATATATAAACGACCCCCTGTGGATAGGCCAAGTACCCCCAGGGGTCCTAGTAGCTCTGGTTGGGAACCACTGCGCTAAGTGACATGATGGAAATGTTAAGATGTAATTTTCAGTCCAGTAGGTCATTAAGTCTGAGAGTACTTTGGCACCACTAGAGTACTCCAGTCCTGAGTGGGCTGTCTTGATTTAACAGAGCGGGGGGAAAGGATATACTGTTAAAAATAGCCGGTCCTTAATTTCAGATCAAAGCTGACCATAGTCAAGGGTTTAGGTCAATCTTGTTAAAGAAAACAGCTTTCAGATGTCATTAACTCTACTATGGAGAAAGAGAGAGAGGTATGAATGGAGAGAGAGGCACAGAGAGGAAGAGAGTGGGAGAGAGAAGCTGGTGTCTGTCACATACAGAACAATTTGATTAGGTACCCCTTTCTCTACTATCACACACACATCCTCCACTGGGTCCGCAGGCTGCGGCTATGGTCATCATAAATAAGTTTGTCAGAATAGTCACACAGCTGTATATCACTCCCTACTGAAGCATTGAGCCTCAACTGCTGTGTGTGTGCGTGTGTGTGTGTGTGTGTGTGTGTGTGTGTGTGTGTGTGTGTGTGTGTGTGTGTGTGTGTTTCCGTGTGTTTAATAGAGAGAGAAATGGCGTGCTATAAAACTGTCTTCAGAACATCTGTTCCCGACAGTCTCTCCTATTTCCATGTCTCTTCCAGAGCTCAGAGCCGATGACTTAACTTTAGCTCAGTCGACTAAGTGCATACACCCAGGGTTCGATATAATTTCAAATAAAATGTGGTAATTAAATTGAAATATATATAAATCAAATGCCTTACCCTGACAGGCTCCACCTTTCTCCTCGTATCCTGGGATACAGACACACCCACCAATGGGAACCAGCCATTCTCCATCTGCGCCACAATACATCTTAGGCTCCTCCCTTTCCTCTGATTGGTTCACACACGACCCCTTGACCTCCACTAACGAGGAAGTGTCAGCTCCAGTGTTAGTATCTGGGAAGGTTGCCAGGTTACGGATGCTGAGGGGGCAGGTCTTGTAGAAAACGCGAACTGAGATCAGAGCGATGCAGGCGCCAACATCCTGGAACGCCAGGTAGAAACCCTTCCGGGTTGTGACCTTTACATTACGCACCTCCGTGTTTAGCTTCATGATGCGATCCCCGATGTCCACCTGATCATAATAATAATATCATTAATAATTATCAATAGCCATTGCAACACAATGTTACCTCATAGTGATTTCTACACTGAAAAAACAACATCAAATCAACATACCGTCTGATCTGAAACTTTGACAGAGAGAGTAATAATGAAGCAAGAGTCCTAACCTGAGTGAAGCTCTCGTCGGCTGCCACTGTGTCGATCTTGAGGAAGTTGCTCTCTCTGATGTAGTGCTCTCTGTCATTGTTAGACTCATAGTAGTAGAGGTTGAAGGTCTCCTTGCAGGTGCCAGTGACTCCAGGCAGGCTGTTACAGTCCCGGAGGGTGAACTTGATCTCGACATAGATGCGCTGCGCACCAGACCGAGGGATCCAGTCAGTTCTAAGCCAGTTGCTCTGGCTGGGTTCCATCACGTTACACACCTGGTACGTTCTGATGGGGATGTTCTTCTCATCCATGATGCTCACCTCCTCCCACTGGCAACACACATACAAACATTCCAAATTTTAGACACCTTTTTCTCCCCAATTTCATGGTACCCAATTGGTAGTTACAGTTTTGTCTCATCGCTGCAACTCCCGTAAGGACTCGGGAGAGTCGAAGGTTGAGAGCCATGCATCCTCTGAAACACAACCCAGCCAAGCCGCGCTGCTTCTTGACACACTGCTCGCTTAACCTGGACGCCAGCCACACCAATGTGATGGAGGAAACACCTTACAACTGGTGACCGTGTCAGCCTGCATTCCCAGCCCACCAAAGTAGTCACTAGAGAGCGATGGGACAAGGACATCCCTGCCGACCAAATCCTCCCTTAACCCAGACGACGCTGGGCCAATTGTGCACCGTCCCATGGTTCTCCTGGTTGCGGCCAGCTGCGACGGAGCCTGGACTCAAACCAGGATCTCCAGTGGCAAAGCTAGCAACTGTGATGCAATGCCTTAGACCACTGCGCCACTCGGGAGGCCCCAACATAATTTAGAATCATTAATCAGCTTCAGTGACTACAAAACCTTCCACGCTTTTATCTTGGATAGTTTATCAAGGACGTTGTATGGAGCTGTATGGTTAACTCTTCTAACTATGTGTAATTGGCATCTTATTACCATGTAATAATAATGTGTCTTCACCCTACTGGGGAGAGCTTTAGATGTAGCAAGCCAAAGAGTGTATAGAGGTGTTCAATGGGATCTGGTCATAAAGCTGTAAACTGGCCCCGACTGTGATGTGAAGACGGGAGTGTGAGTGTGTGTCTGTGGAGGGGTGGGGGGTTCTGGCAATCAAAGGGCTCAGTGCATGGGGACCAGGACCTTGTCAATCAAGCAGTTCAGTAAAATAAAATGAACCAAGGGAGACTGGAAAGGAGTCTGGAGAGAAATTCAGTTCACCAATAACTTAAACCAACAAAGAGGTTGTAAAGGGAGAGTGAGAGAGAAATAGAGAGAGTAAGAGAGAGAGTTGGAGGGTGCAGTAGAATGCAGTCCATCTTCACATTGTCACTAAAGTAGTCATTGTTAGATTACAGGCAACAGCCTAGAGCTAACGCCTAGAGCTGCTGCTTTCAAGGGGCGGGAGACTATTCCGGACGCTTACCAGAAATCACGCTATATCCTCAGACGAACCATCAAACAAGCAAAGCGTCAATACAGGATTAAGATTGAATCTTACTACACTGGCTCTGACACTTGTCGAATGTGGCAGGGCTTGAAAACTATTACGGACTACAAAGGGAAACCCAGACACGAGCTGACCAGTGACGCGAGCCTACCAGACGAGCTAAATGCTTTTGATGCTCGCTGCGAGGCAAGCAACATTGAAGCATGCACGAGAGCACCAGCTGTTCTGGATGACTGTGTGATATTGCTCTTGGTAGCCGATGTGAACAAAACCTTTAAACAGGTCAAAATTCACAAAGCCGCTGGGCCATATGGATTACCAGGATGTGTACTCAAGCATGCGAGGACCAACTGTCAAGTGTCTTCACTGACATTTTCAACCTCTCCCTGACCTAGTCTGTAATACCTACATGTTTCAAGCAGACCACCATAGACCCTGTGCCCAAGGAAGCGAAGGTAATCTGCCTAAATGATTACCATCCCGTGACCCTCACGTCGGTAGCCAAGAAGTGCTTGGAAAGGCTCACATCAACAGCATCCTCCCTGACACCCTAGACCCACTCCACAGATGACGCAATATCAATCGCACTCCACATTGCCCTTTCTCACATGGACAAAAGGAACACCTATGTGAGAATGCGGTTAATTGACTTCAGCTCAGCGTTCAACACCATAGTGTCCACAAAGCTCATCACTAAGCTAAGGACTCTGGGACTAAAAACCTCCCTCTGCAACTGGATCCTGAACTTCCTGATGGGCCGCCCCCAGGCGGTAATAGTAGGCAACAACATGTCTGCCATGCTGATCCTTAACACTGGGGCCCCACATGGGTGTGTACTTAGTCCCCTCCTATATTCCCTGTTCACCTACAACTGCATGGCCAAACACGACTCCAACACCATCATTAAGTTTGCTGATGACACAACAGTGGTAGGCCTGATCACCGATGAGACGGCCTATAGGGAGGAGATCAGAGAACTGGCAGTGTAGTGCTAGGACAACAACCTCTCCCTCAATGTGAGCAAGACAAACGATCATGGACTACAGGAAAAGGTGGGCAGAACAGGCCCCCATTAACATCGACAGGGCTGTAGTGGAGCGGGTCGAGAGTTTCAATATCCTTGGTGTCCACATCACCAACGAACTATCATGGTCCAAACATACCAAGACAGTCGTGAAGAGGGCACGACAAAACTTTTTCCCCCCCCAGGAGACTGAAAAGATTTGGCATGGGTCCCCAGATCCTCAAAAGGTTCTACAGCTGCACCATCGAGAGCATCCTGACTGGTTGCATCACCGCCTGGTATGGCAACTGCTCTGCATCGGACCGTAAGGCGCTACAGAGGGTCGTGCGAACGAGGACCTATATAATAGGCGGTGGAAAGCCCTTAAAATTGTCAGACTCCAGTCACCCAAGTTATAGACTGTTTTCTCTGCTATCAGACGGCAAGTGGTACCGGAGCGCCAAGTCTCGGACCAAAATGCTTCTCAACAGTTTCTACCTCCAAGCCATTAGACAGTTTATAATTCGTAAAAATCGCCACCGGACTATTTACATTGACCCCCCTCGTACACTGCTGCTACTCGCTGTTTGTTCGTTACCTTTGCATAGTCACTTTGCCCCCACCTACATTTACAGATTACCTCAACTACCGTTAGCCTCGTTATTGTTCTTCTTATTGTGTTACTCTACATTATTACTTTTTATTTTAGCCTACTTGGTAAATACTTTCTTCTTCTTGAACTGCACTGTTGGTTAAGTGCCTGTAAGTAAGCATTTCACAGTAAAGTCTACACTTGTTGTATTCAATGCATGTGGAAAATACAGTTTGATTTGATGTAAGGTAAGTAAGTCCTCACTCACCCCTCCTTCTGTGGGATTGGCTGCCCATTTCAGCTCCCCAGGAACTGTCCTTGTGTCCAGTAATGTCACTGAAACACACAGTTACAGAGATAAGGAAAGTGATTTCCTATTACCAGTCTCAATACATGGAAATTAGTCAATTTTCTGCTGCTCTTGGGCTCAATAAGAGCCTATACATTTTCATACAGAAGCAGAAATTGCAATAAGATAATCATAAGAGCATAACTCAAAATGCATAAAAAGACTATCTTAATTACATTTACTGGAACGAATGTAGATTTTGTGATACACGTTGAACATATCTTGTATCTAGTAACTCACGACCCTGGGTTAGGATAGAAAAAAACGTAAAACATAGGCAGTAGGGTAGGCCCCGGTCACAAAACGGTGATGAAAACCGTACTGTCTGTCTGACGTTCCATTTGTGCCTCTGTTCAAATTACTACAGTCTGAAAAAGCTACGGCCTGCATGAAATTGAAATTGAGCAAAAACAGAACTGTAAAATACTGAACCTGATAAAGAACAATAGTGGTATTGAGATTATGATCATTTTAGGTTTGTTACACAATTATTGGATAAAAGTAAAATGAAAGAGGAAAAACTGCGCTTTCCAGTCAGCAGCAGGTTGGACAGATAAGGGACATTCCTCATTGAATATCTATCCGAGCGGATCCAACAGAACGCAGGTTGGGACTTGCTGAACCAATCGATGTGCAAACTACTCAAAATGTGTAAACAGGTTAAAATGTTATTATTACCAAATAATAAGATCTATCAATTTCCAGTACTCGAAAAGGGACCGAAACTGACCCTCAATGAAGACACGGCGAGTAGCCTAACCAAATACTGCAGTAACCGTAACGTTACCCTCCCTAAATCCCCCAAAATCATCAAACAACACTCCACTCCTTACCTTCGTTCGGTGGGTATACTCGAGCGGTTGAAACAACAGCAAACATCCATATAAACGCACAAGTCGTTCTGCAGAAACTCGCAGCCATTTGCGCTGTAAGGAAGAGTCTCAGTTTAGCTCCGCGCACGGACTATAGCTGCTTCGTCCCAGTGGGAGAATGAATGAGTGTGTGGGAATTACAGTCTACTCCGCGCGAGGGGGAACGCTGGTGGCACAGGGCGGTCTCACGCGCCTCTGACGCATGTAGTAGGTCTCTTATCTTCTGTGCTCACTTGCTGGCACAGCAGGCCCTTTTATGTATGTTTTTGTAACTTGTGAATTGTATGTTATGTTTGTGTAGACTAGGTTGTAATGTTTTAATATTCCTACTGTTTTACTGATGTTTCTAATAAGTCACAATAGTGTGACAACATCATGACGACTGCCTACCTGAGAAAGCGGTCATGACTTCAGCTGCGTCAATTATTCATAATGAGTCAATATGCCGTGATCATTTCGATAACAGTCGAGTTTATCAGGAAAAGTATTCATTATGTGACAAATAATGTTATTTGTTTGGGACTGAATTGGACAAATGTTGCATAGAAAAGTGTTTCGAGCTTAAAACAGAAGTAGCCAACCATTCATAACCAACTTCAAAATAGTTTAATATAGATGGATTTGTGTATTGTTGGCTATTGATATTCGTTATTGAACACATCAAATAGTAAGACTTATACCTCTTGTTTCTTGCTGAATACGATGCCTCACTGAAAAGGATGGAGGAGAAACTAGAGGGAGATATTGCCCCCTGTCGTTTGCTCATGTCCCTACCTGACGCACATCAATCTGCAGTGAGATCTGGGGTGATGGTTGTGGATCTCAATAGCCTAAGGCTATGATATCTAAATAACAAGAACTGTGATACTATTACCATAACATGTCAGAGTGGGCTCTTGACCCAGCAACTTTGCTGTTATGGGACAAGTGCACCACTGTGCCATAAAGATCAAGGCCTCACATCGACCATACAGGGAGGCCACTGAGTCAAGCACACACCACAGCCATTATACACACTGTTTAAAAAAAGGCAGACTCCATCCTGTGCAGGCTCTAAAAGCACAGAGGAGGTACAAAGAGAGGGGTGTGTGACCTGTCCTCCCACACCTTCTCTCTCTCAATGGAGCTGCTGCACAAAGACACTCAGTAGAGTTCTGTTTTAACTGAAGAGAATATATACTGGTCCTTTACTATAGCCTGTTATAACTGAAGAGAATAGATACTGGTCCTTTACTATAGCCTGTTTTAACTGAAGCAAATAGATACTGGTCCTTTACTATAGCCTGTTTTAACTGAATAGAATAGATACTGGTCCTTTACTATAGCCTGTTTTAACTGAATAGAATATATACTGGTCCTTTACTATAGCCTGTTATAACTGAAGCAAATAGATACTGGTCCTTTACTATAGCCTGTTTTAACTGAAGAGAATAGATACTGGTCCTTTACTATAGCCTGTTATAACTGTAGGGCATTTATCTCACCTTCCTTTGAAGTAGAGCTGGGACGATAAACCGACCATACCGATCACTTATCGCAGGCATCTTGCTGATATTGTTCATTTCAATAAGTTTGCTAATATGTGTGATTGTTAATGGGACAATTGATGGCTACAACCATCAAATTAGTGGTTGTAAGATTGAAGTATAATACAAAAAAAACTGTTGTGCACATTAATTTCCTCCATTTATTGTTCTATTTACACAATTTAGGCAATTAATCACGATAAAGGTTTCTGTCCATATCACCCAGCTCTACTTTGAAGTCTACTATCTTTAATTCCATGCTATCTATGTCTAATATTGCTTTCAATAGAGTCACACAAGTTTTGTGTGTGTTTTGTTTAGAGCTCTACCTGGAGAGTCTGAGATGTGGATAAGAGGTCTTTTATCATATTGAAACCTGTTGTCCAGCTGGATAGAGAGTTTGTGACTTTTGTTTGTGTTTGATGTGTCCGTGTTGACCTCGATTTTAGAGGCTGAGAAGGAGCACTTAACGTGTGTGAGACCTGTATGTGAATTGTATTCGTGTTTTTCCGTAAGCTCTCCATCTCAGTGTATGGGGCCGTTCCCAGGTCCGGGCGGGGCCCTTAGTACGGGGTGCTGTGTGTGGGTTTGTCTCCAGGGTCCCACTCTGAGGGTCTTTGTGTCATTTCGGTTGTTGAGGCGAAACCATCCCATCTCCCATAATGCACTATAATGGACCAAGGAAGATCATCTGGCTCTTTGAGATCGCCTCGCATCGCCCCGTCACTCACCGCCGCTGACCATAATGCTGTTTTCACAGCTTTATCTTCCTCCAATCCCACGACAGACTGCGCAATCACAAAGAGCCAATTAGCCGAGAGTGGGCAGCGGCTTCGCTCTGGAGCTGGTGTCCAATCACATTGAGCTATGGAGGGCAGGGGCCTATCGAACACCGGCGCCAGTGGGCGGACCCTCGCCACAGGGCAGAGGTGACATGGTGACATGGTAAAGTTGCAGGCCGTTGTTTAGGCTCATTTATGTCAGTGTAGTTTTGATTGATGACCGTCGTGATGGTGTTTCCATTCTCCTGAGGGATTCCCAGGTCTGAACAGTGAACTCCCACTGTGGCCCGAGCCTTCGGCCCCCACACACGTTTTGTTCCTATAGGGCCCCATATGGTCCTATACTGCCCACACCTCTCTATTGTGAAACTATACACAGGCAATCAGTGAGTGTGTGAGTGAGTGTGTGAATGTGTGTGTGCTTGTGAGCACCATGCACCCCAAGGAATACTCTTCCTTTAATTACTAGAAAGCCTAAACCCACCAAGACCCAACCCACTAACCCCCATAAGAGGCCCTGAAGCCAAAGTGAAGTCATCTCTCTATCCAAACCCCGTCCTCAAACCACAAACAAACTCCTCATGCCTCCCATAGACACTCACAAAATGGAGTACTCTTAATAGAAGTAGTGGTAGAAGCAGTAGTGTAGAGAAGTTCACAGAAGGGCCCTTTAGTGTTGTGACAAATATATAATCTAGGTCTAGCTGCTGTGTAGACACATCGCTGAGGACGTTATAGGGATGCTAGTGTATGGAGAGATATTGGACATGTGTTGTTGTGTGCGTATGCAACGAGCATATTCTCTGTCTCTCACCATCTCCCCCTCCTCTTTCTCTTTCACCATTCCCCCCCTCTCTACTCTCACCACCCCCCCTCTCTCACCCCCTCCACCTCTCTCTCACCATCTCTCTCCCTACCCTCTTTCTCTCTTTCTCTCTCTCTCACACTCCTCTTCCTCACCCCCCTCTCTCTCACCATCTCGCTTCCTCCTGCTTAAGAAAACTCTCCAGGGATGTAGATGTGTGGGTGTTTAAGAACAAAGTAGAAGAAGAAAAAGAGGACAGAAGAGTTGCTAGTTGAGCTTTTGTATGGGGCTTCCTCTATCACATACACTCCATGAACAAGACTATGGGTTAACTGACAACACACTTTATCATGTTATATTAGGACTGAAACTTAGAAAGAGGGTAGAATATACTGGTGTTTGTATTTGTATGTTCATGTGTGTGTGTCCAGACCCCACAGTTAAAAACAGAGCATCATTAACATGCCGGAGGCGTAGCGTCGAGACCTAGCGCTTGCTAGCATCTGTCACACCACTCTGAGGAAACACACACACACACACACACACACACACACACACACACACACACACACACACACACACACACACACACACACACACACACACACACACACACACACACACACACACACACACACACACACACACACACACACACACACACACACACACACACAAGTTGACATGATTCCACTGAGCTACCGGCTGCTCTGATGAAGGGCTGGGTGAGAGTTGGCTGAATAAGACTCCAGGTTCATCAAGTCTAGCATGGATTCCTCTCCTCCTCTCTTTCCCTTCCTATGCACTAAAGAGGTAAAAGCACATCACCTTGCAATCTTATGTCATAATGTATCTGCTGATATTTGTCTGTTAGGGATGTGTGTGTGTGTGTGTGTGAAAATGTTTACCATGCCAACAGAGGAAGGAAAGAGCAGCTGGTGTCATCTATAAACCCAGGAGGAAAAGGCAGGAGGAAAAGGCAGGAGGATGAGGCAGGATGAGGAGGCAGGAGGAGAAGGCAGGAGGATGAGGCAGGATGAGGAGGCAGGAGGAAAAGGCGGGAGGATGAGGCAGGAGGAGAAGGCGGGAGGATGAGGCAGGATGAGGAGGCAGGAGAAGGCAGGAGGAGAAGGCGGGAGGATGAGGCAGGATAAGGAGGCAGGAGGAGAAGGTGGGAGGATGAGGCAGGATGAGGAGGCAGGAGGAGAAGGCGGGAGGATGAGGCTTGATGAGGAGGCAGGAGGAGAAGGCGGGAGGAAAAGGTAGGAGGAGTGTGTGTCACTTATATTTGTTTGCTCACTAATTCTAAAAGAACACATGCAGGAACCTAGACCCTGTTTTATTCCCCCTCCCTCTCCTTCCTTTCCTCTCACTGTCTTTCTTTTTTCTGTGTGTGATAGAATTATAACTTTTTTCGTGTTGGTCCATGTGTGGGTATCTGTGAGTCAGTGTGTGTAGTAATGTACAGATGAATGTACAGTATAGGATCTTCATTGGAGCCAGTTTGCTACAGTAGGAAAATAATCCTTCAGCAACGGGAAATGTTCATTATTATGTGGATTATAGTTCAAGGAGATTTTTGTAGGGGTTGATACATTTTTCATTTCAAAGTGGAAGATAAAAAACTTCAGAAGCCTTTTTAAAACTCAAATACATAACAAGATCCTACATCTGTAAGGTGGAGAGATGGATGCAGCACGGGTTCTCTCCACCAAGCATCTGTTGTGCTGGCGTCTTGTTGTTTTCCTGCTCCTCAGGAACAGGGGAACACTGCCTCCCTCTCTCCATCTGGTACACTTAAACAGAATGAACAGATCACTTTCCCAAGGAAAATAGAGAGACGGGTAGAGTGAGTGAGAGAAAGATAGAGGCAGTGAGGGACTGAGAGAGAAAGATGGGCAGTGAGAGAAAAGGAGAGCGTGGAGGGTGGTGGTAGATTCCATGGTCTGTCTGTCAGCACGGTCTATGATGGCACACCGTGAGGTCACCTGGTGACCCCGCAGGCTCCATCCTGCCTCTCCCCCCACGTGTGTGTGTGTGTGTGTGTGTGTGTGTGTGTGTGTGTGTGTGTGTGTGTGTGTGTGTGTGTGTGTGTGTGTGTGTGTGTGTGTGTGTGTGTGTGTGTGTGTGTGTGTGTGTGTGTGTGTGTGTGACCAAACCACATGAAACATTTTCTCTTCGCTCGTCTCCCCTCCTTTATCATTGTGATCTATTGGGGTGCTTCTGTATGGCCTCAGCTCCACAGAGGGTGGGGTGAGCGCACATGTGTGCCGTTGTGTGCATGTGTGTGCATGAGTGTGTGTTTGTGTGTGTGTCCTTACTTCCTCCAGGAGGGAGTGTACTGTGATTCCCATCTGTCTTGGTAGTTTGTGTCAGACTGTTGATGGATGATATTTATCCAGGAATAGGGCTTAGGGCTAAACACTATTCACCAGCCATTAATTATGTCAGTCAAGAGGATGCTTCACTCTGTATGTGTGTGTGTGTGTGTGTTTTGTTTGTGGGTGTGACTTTTGGAAATGAGAATCATTGTAATCTAATATCTAAATCTTTGCTGTTAATTCACGCTTAATTACTTATTCAATTGGAGAGGACTCTAAGAAACATACCCTTCCACTGAAAGTCTAAGGCATTTCCTTTACAGCTTCTGTTGGCCGACAGCCCACGCAGGACAGACTGGACCATAGGGGACAGTGAGTGAGTGGACAACTCAAAGAGACCCACTCTGTCCCTTCCTCCTTCAGCCCCTTCCACCATTTTGGGAGAGCGAGTGGGAGAGAGGCCCAAGGTGAAACATATGTGGACAGGCACGCACACGCACGTTTGCTTATGCAAACAGTCAGCTCTTTTGTGTCGGACATCATTCGCGGTCCTCTCAACTCAAACACACACATCACCACACACACACACACACACACACACACATCACCACACACACACACACACACACACACACACACACACACACACACACACACACACACACACACACACACACACACACACACACACACACACACACACACACACACACACACACACCACACACACACATCACACACATCACCACACACACATCACCACACACACACACACACACACACACACACACACACACACACACACACACACACACACACACACACACACACACACACACACACACACACACACACACACACACACACACACACACACACACACACACACACACACACACACACACACACACACACACACACACACACACACACACACACACACACACACACACACACACACACTCACACATACACACACACACACACACACACACACACACACACACACACACACACACACACACACACACACACACACACACACACATTACCACACATACATGACACTGTATGGGAGCACCACTAAATAAACACAGACTCACTTGCCACTGTTACTGAAAACAAACATGATTACAGAGCACGAGAGCTACGATAAATCAAAGTGCCAGAAGAGGTGGAGACAGAGGAAGGGAGAGAGAGAGAGAGAGAGAGAGAGAGAGAGCGAGAGAGCGAGAGGGAGAGAGAGTGAGCGAGAGGGTGAGAGAGAAAGAGAGAGAGAGCGAGAGAGCGAGAGGGAGAGAGAGAGTGAGCGAGAGGGTGAGAGAGAAAGAGAGAGAGAGAGAGAGAGCGAGAGAGCGAGAGGGAGAGAGAGTGAGCGAGAGAGAGGGAGGGTGAGAGAGAGAGAGAGAGAGAGAGAGAGAGGGAGAGAGAGAGAGAGAAGAGAGAGAGAGAGAGAGAGAGAGAGAGAGAGAGAGAGAGAGAGAGAGAGAGAGAGAGAGAGAGAGAGAGAGAGAGAGAGAGGGAGAGAGAGAGAGAGAGAGAGAGAGAGTGAGAGAGAGAGAGAGAGAGAGAGAGAGAGAGAGAGAGAGAGAGAGAGAGAGAGAGAGAGAGAGAGAGAGAGAGAGAGAGAGAGAGAGCGAGAGGGAGAGAGAGTGAGCGAGAGGGTGAGAGAGAAAGAGGGAGAGCTGGTTAAAGGTTCATTCTAGATCTGTCTTGTGAGCCCAGGGAAGGAAACAAAGTGAAGCGTGTTTACATGCATGTGTGTGTGATAAGAACTGTGTATTAAGGGGGATTACTACAGTCGAGGACTAGACTCATAAACTCAGATGATTGCACTGCTTATCATCACCTTTCCCTTTATCAGGTCCTTGTTGTGCTGAGGAGGCAAGACACACATACAGACACACAGACAGACACACACCCACACTACAAAGTAGCACTACACCAGCCCTCCGATAGCAAAGCATTAACATGGGTACTACATAGCAACACTTTGAGAGCAGAGAGGAGAGAGGAAGAGACTGAAGAGAAGGAAGAGAACAGTAGACTCTTCCAACAGAAAGTTGGTTTTGAGTTCCGTCACTCGTCACCTGTGACATCCTGTCTCTGGCTGTTGACAGCCTGCTCGGCCATGTTTGTTCTGCCACACCAAACTAATGCCAATCACACACATACAGGAGGGGTGAAGTGTCAGATAACCAATCATCACTCTTTCTTTGCCTTCTTTATCTATCCGTCCTTCAAGGATGAGAGGACAACAGGGCCCTGTGCTTTGCCTGACAGAGAGAGACCAACTCACAGAGAGTCCTTTTGAACCTCCGTATGATCCATTTTGCTTTCTATAGGTGGTATTTTTCTATTCAATGATTTTAACCCAAATATGGGAGCTCCGGGTTCAAGGCTTTGGTCTATTGGCTTGTGCTACATGTGTACCTTCCCTCCATGTTTTCCCTTCATTCTCCCATCTTTGTCTGAACTGAGGGTGATCAAAGCATGGGACAGACTTCAAGATCTCCAGGACTGGGCTCATCACAGTCACTGATGGTCTACAGATAATCTGGGAGCCTAGTTCTGCTGGGACCTCAGGGGGTCATCAGGGTCAGAGATAGCTGACCAGATTATACCAAAGAGCTCCAGGGGGAGGTGGATGCAAAAGATCAAAGACTGCTGGACAGTGAACACCAGAGCCAGTCAGTGCAGATAGGAGACAGACAGACATAAGATGGTCAGACAGAGACCAAGGGCTTGCATCTGTGTGTCTACGGACAAATCTAACTATACTGAATGAGATTATACTAAATCTATTCATGCAGATTACAAATGATGTATTTTCATTTAATTAAAAGGGGTTGAATTACTGTGCCATATCACCCCCTATTGGTTATGATAAGAACTACAACATTGGCATGAAACCATAGTTGTCTTTGTATTTATTAGGGATCCTGGGGTAGATACACATTAAGACACTTAAATTACACATAAAACAAAATATAAAACAGTACATCACATAACACTATTACACCACTACATATCTACAATACAAAATGTATATTATCATAAGTATGCAAAAAGCTGTGGAGTGTTTGTGTGTGTGTGTACTTGTGTGTGTGTGTGGCAGAGGAGGCTGGTGGGAGGAGCTATAGGAGGACAGATGGGCTCATTGTAATGGCTGGAATGCAATTAATGGAACCGAGTCAAACATTTGGCTTCTATATGTTTGATGTGCTTGATAATGTTCCATTAATTCCATTCCAGTCATTACAATGTTTCAGTTAATTGTCACATGCAAGTACAGTGAAATGCATTTCTTGCAAACTCAAAACCCAACAACGCAATAATCAATAACGATGTATTACTAGAAAGAAACACACAAGAAATATGAAATACACAATAAAGTAAGTAAGTAAGCATCCTATATTCAGGAATAATTTTTAAAAAGTCAGTTCCAATACCATATTTACATGTGTAAAGATACTGCCATTGTGGAGGTAGATACAGTGCATTCGGAAAGTATTCAGACCCCTTGACTTTTTCCATATTTTGTTACATTACAGCCTTATTCCATAAATCTACACACAATACCCCAAAATGACAAAGTGAAAACAGGTTTTTACAATTTTTAGCAAATGTATTCAAAATAAAACCAGAAATACCTTTAGTATTCAGACCCTTTGCTATGAGACTCGAAGTTGAACTCAAGTGCATCCTGTTTCCATTGATCATCCTAGAATCCACCTGTGGTAAATTCAACTGATTGGACATGATTTGGAAAGGCATACACCTGTCTATATAAGGTCCAACAGTTGACAGAGCAAAAACCAAGCCGTGAGGTTGAAGGAATTGTCCGTAGAGCTCCTAGACAGGATTGTGTTGAGGCACAGATCTGGGGAAGGTTACCAAAAAATGTCTGCAGCATTACAGGTCCTCAAGAACAAAGGTAGCCTCCATTCTTAAGTGGAAGAAGTTTGGAACCACTAAGGCTTTTCTGGAGCTGGCCGCCCGGCCAAACTGAACAAGCAGGGGAGAATGGCCTTGGTCAAGGAGGTGACCAAGAACCCGATGGTCACTCTGACAGAGCTCCAGAGTTTCTCTGTGGAAATTGAAGAAACTTACAGAAGGACAACCATCTCTGCAGCACTCCACCAATCAGCCCTTTATGGTAGATTGGCCAGGCACAAGCCATTCCTCAGTAAAAGGCACATGACAGCCCACTTGGAGTTTTCCAAAAGGCACCTAAAGGACTCTCAGACCATGAGAAACAAGATGATCTGGTCTGATGAAACCAAGATTGAACTCTTTAGCCTGAATGCCAGGCGTCATATCTGGAGAAAACCTGGCACCATTCCTACGGTGAAGGATGGAGGTGGCAGCATCATACTGTGGGGATGTTTTTCAGCAGCAGGGACTGGGAGACTAGTCAGGATCGAGGGAAAGATGAACGGAGCAAAGTACAAAGAGATCCTTGATGTAAACCTGCTCCAGAGTGCTCAGGACCTCAGACTGCGGCGAAGGTTCACCTTCCAACAAGACAACGACCTTAAGCACACAACCAAGACAACACAGGAGTGGCTTCGGGACAAGTCTCTGAAAGTCTGAGAGTGTCTCAGCCAGAGCCCAGACTTGAACCCGATCTAACATCTCTGGAGAGACCTGACAATAGCTGTGCAACGACACTCCCCATCCAACCTGACAGAGCTTGAGAGGATCTGCAGAGAATGGGAGAAACTCCCCAAATACAGCTGTGCCAAGCTTGTAGCATCATACCTAAGAAGACTCAAGGCTGTAATTGCTGCCAAAGGTGCTTCAACAAAGTAGTGAGTAAAGGGTTTGAATACTAATGTAAATGTGATTTTAAAAAAATATATATTTTTATAAATGTGCAAAAATGTCTAAAAACCTGTTTTTGCTTAGTTATTATGGGGTATTGTGTGTAGATTGATGAGGGGAAAAAAGTATTTGATCAATTTTAGAACAAGGCTGTAACGTAACAAAATGTGGAAAAAGTCAAGTCTGAATACTTTCCAAAGGCACTATATGTATAGGGGTATGGGGACTAGTGGGCAAAATAAACAGAGTAGCAGCAGCTTGTATGTGAGTGGGTGTGCGGGTGTTTAGAGTCAGTATAAATGTATGTGCATATTACGTGTGAGTGAGAAAATTAGTGTGTGTGTGCGAGAGTGTGTAGGGCCCTGTGAGTGTACATAGAGACAGTGCAAAGATTGAAATAAAAGGTCAATAAAGATTAAAAGTTAGTCTGTGTAGCTATTTTGCTAGCTATTTGTCAGTCATATTGCTTCGGGAGCTGTTCAAGAGCCTGTTGGTGTCAGACTTGATGCACCGGTATCTCTTGCCGAGCGTCAGTAGAGAAAATAGTCTATAGCTTGGGGGGTTGGAATCTTTCACCACTTTCCGGACCTTCTTTTCATGCTGGAATTAGCACACCAGTTGCACACCCCCCCCCCTTTCTGAGCCATGTTTCTGAAAATGTTTCTGAAAAGCAAAGAAAATCGTTGCAAATCCACAATCAGAGGTCATCCATCTTATTATCATGTGATTGTACATTAGCCAGTAGAATGGAGGGAAGAGGTGGTCGGTTTTCACTTCGCCTTAATGTCGCCAGGCCTCCCCTCTCTTGCCTCTGTAACACTGGTTTCCTCTTAGGTAGCCCGACAATTTGTTCAGAATTACAGAGAGCCAAGGGCAGATGAGTCAAAGTCGAAGTAGAAGCTGGAATTGAGGTAATTTTCTGCCGATCTGACGGCATCTTAATATGAGCCTATCCTCCTATAGCTCATCAGTGGTGTGTGTGTGTGTGTGTGTGTGTGTGTGTGTTGTGTGTGTGTGTGTGTGTGTGTGTGTGTGTGTGTGTGTGTGTGTGTGTGTGTGTGTGTGTGTGTGTGTGTGTGTGTGTGTGTTTGTGGGTGTTTTTGTTCTTATTATCTTTTATTATTTCTTATTGTTGTTTTTGCATTATGAGTGTGCAAATAAGCATTTGTGTGATGTATACCATAATAAAATGTGGAATTTGTGTGTCACAACTCTGTGGTGACAGTGTGTGGGGTGGTGGGTGGGAAAACCATATTTTGTTCTTATTATCATTTTATTATTTCTTATTGTGTGTTTTTGCATTTGTAGAGGAAACACTGCAAATAAGCATTTACACACACGATGTATACCATAATAAAATGTGGAATTTGAAACTCTGCGTCACAACTCTGTGGTGACAGTGTATGGGTGGCAATGTATAATTTCAGAAAACACATATTCAACTGCTAATATAGAGATCATTTAACTCAGTTAACTTTTCTATTGAAGTGTTCAATGTCAGAAGAGCCATTTGTAGAAGGTAACCACAACACTAGCACAAACTCACACCCACCAATATCCCAAACTCACACACACCACTCCCCCAGAAGGTTACTACCACACCAACGCAAGCTCACACCCACACCACTCCCCCAGAAGGTTACTACCACACCAGCGCAAGCTCACACCCACACCACTCCCCCAGAAGGTTACTACCACACCAACGCAAGCTCACACCCACACCACTCCCCCAGAAGGTTACTACCACACCAACGCAAGCTCACACCCACACCACTCCCCCACTATGTTGTCCAATTGGAGTCGTACTAAATGCTTTGTTTGAAAAACACCTCATGTAGCTGACCTACATTCAATTCAACTCCAAACTCTTTATGGGGTTGGCTTTTCAATGGCGCTTTCACATATTGGAGAGTTTAAAGTGGCTTAATGACTAAAAAACATTTGAAAAATCGCCAAACAAGTCACAGCGCCGAGTACTATTGAACCAGCTATGAATCATGCCGTTTAAGATGAGGGAGGACAAAAATGTTTTTATGGGCATGACCTTATTTCTATTACAGCATATTGGATGGCTGTCATTCCTATTCCATTCACCCAGCTCAATGTAACATCAATATGTTCCCTACACCCATCATGAGGTTGCTACAACCTAGCCTATGAATTAAAGTTTACAACGTAGGTGCACAGGTCGAGAGACAATATTTAGGAATCAAGGTGATAGAGAGTGACACATTCAATATTGCCTTGCACACTCTTCCCTGCCTCTCACGTCAGTAGCCATGAAGTGCTTTGAAATACAGGTCATGGCTCACATCAACACCATCATCTCGTAAACCCTAGACCCACTCCAATTCGCATACTGCCCCAACAGATCCACAGATTACGCAATTTTGTCCACCTGGACAAAAGGAACACCTATGTGAGAATTCTGTTCATTGACTATTACGTTCAACACCATAGGGCCACAAAGCTAATCACTAAGCTAAGGACCCGGGGACTAAACAACTCCCTCTGCAACTGGATCCTGGACTTCCTGACGGGCCGCCCCCATGTGGTAAGAGTAGGCAATAACACATCTGCCATGCTCATCCTCAACACGGGGGTCCCTCAGGGGTACGTGCTTAGTCCCCTCCTGTACTCCCTGTTCATCCAATACCTGATCATCGACAACAATGAGACAGACAATAGGGAGGAGGTCAGAGACCTGGCAGTGTGGTGCCAGGTCAACAACCTCTCCCTCAACGTGAGAGACAAGACAAAGGAGCTGATCGTGGACTACAGGAAAAGGAGGGCCGAACACGCCCCCATTCACATCGACGGGGTTGTAGTAGAGCGGATTGAGAGTGTCAAGTTCCTTGGTGTCCACATCACCAACAAACTATCATGGTCCAAATACACCAAGACAAGAGGGCACGACAACACCTTTTCCCCCTTAGGAGAAAGATCCTCAAAAGGTTCTACAGCTGCACCATCGAAAGCATCCTGACTGGTTGCATCACCGCCTTGAATGGCAACTGCTCGGCATCTGACCGTAAGGTGCTACAGAGGGCAGTGCTTACGGCCCAGTACATCACTGAGGCCAAGCTTCCTGCCATCTAGGACCTATATACTAGACGGTGCCAGAGGAATGCCCAAAAAATGGTCAAAGACTCCAGTCACCCAAGTCATAGACTGTTCTCTCTGCTACAACACGGCAAGCGGTACCAGAGCGTCAAGTCTAGGTCCAAAAGGCTCCTTAACAGCTTCTTCCCCCAAGCCACAAATAATCAAATGGCCACCCAGACTTTTTACATTGACCCCCCCCCTCCCCCCCCTGTATATAGCCTCGTTATTGTTATTTTATTGTGTTACTTTTTTTCATACAACCAAAAGCTTACCTTGACTTGGAATAGTTCCAGTATTGGATAGCCATAGCCAGCTAGCTAACATAGCATCCCTCTCTGTTTGAGCCAGGTGTTTGAGTAGGCTAAACTAGCTAGCTTCATTCGCTAGCTAAGTAAGTGAAAGTGATTTTTTTAAACAAAATACAGCTAGCTCTCTCTCTCTCTCTCTCTTGGTTGTCCTTCATTTTTGAGGAAGTGAATTTTTCAAAACTGTTGAACTATTGTCTTTCTCTTTGAGTCAACTACTCACCACATTTTATGCACTGCAGTGCTAGCTAGCTGTAGTTTATGCTTTCAGTACTAGATTCATTCTCTGATCCTTTGATTGGATGGACAACATATCAGTTCATGCTGCAAGAGCTCTGATAGATTAGAGGACGCCCTCCGGAAGATGTCATAATTACTGTTTAAATCTATGGAAGGGGGTGAGAACCTTGAGCTTCCTAGGTTTTTTATTGAAGTCAATGTACCCAGAGGAGGATGGAAAATAGCTGTCCTCCGACTACACCATTGTGCTACCCTACAGAGTGCAGTTGAGGCTACTGTAGACCTTCATTGCAAAACAGTGTGTTTTAATCAATTATTTGGTGCTGTGAATATATTTAGTATAGTTTTATCTAAAAATAATAACTTTTTTAAATGCTTCATATATTTTTTAAATTAAATTCACTGAGTAGGATGGTCCTCCCTTTCCTCCTCTGAGGAGCCTCCACTGTATTGAACAACTATTGACTTGAGTTTTTATCAACTGATGTTAAGCCACATTCAACTCTGAAATAATGCTTGAAACATTGCATGCACTTAACATGCACATTCTAGTGATCTTATGCAATTAAGCCACATTTGTTTTCTCTACAGCACTGCACCAGATTCTGGGCTCACTCGAACCCACATAGTGGTATTTACCCCATAGCTTTGTTTCTCATGGCATTTGTTATTGAGACAAGTTGAATATTGAGTGCTGTATGAGAACACAATAACAAAATCTCTTTTATCTAGGTCAGATGAGATGTTTGCTCTTCTCAGCATTTTGCAGAAACACCACTAAATGGGTCATGGAACAGATTTGTTTTTGTTGTTGTTGACAACTTGCTATTGGTTCATAAATTTACCACAAACACTCTCATATTGTTTAGCTTTCAAAAAGGCATCTACATGTTTGACTTGTGATATTGAACATTAGAGCTTGACTGTTGGCCAGCTGAAAGCTTTTTGATCAAGGATCAGCAGACTATGTCCATGCTAGAGATCTTCCATTCACATAATTCTCTAAATGTACCGCTTTTCTTTTTATGTGGTTGTTTCTCCAACTTCTTGTAGATTCATAAAATGTCAGAAGGGACAATACAGGAGCGAATTGGAACGGTAGCTTCTGTGGGTCTTGAGCATCAACCCTCTGTCTGTCAGTCCAAAACGTATGATGTTAGGCCAAGAAGTGCCTTGATGAGGTCCCTAGTTGTAAGGACACTATAAATGTATATCAATCAAAACACGCACCATTCAAGCACCATTAGGAAAGCACAGTTCTGTGTGTCACTAAACTGCAGTGTTAGCATCTCTGTCTGCTATGATGCAGAGGTGGCCTTCCTGTCCCCAATTTAGAAAACCAAAGTTAGGAGTGTAGGATGTGATTGACACATATGGGTATAATCCACAAACACACATTCACGTGCACACACACACGTTTGTAGGGGTATATAGGACCAGTCAGTAGGTTTGTTCAGTGTATCTTCTCTCGTCCTACGTACCATCACCATGGCTTCCAGATACTTAGAGACAATCCTGCTTCTCTGCTGCATTGTGACCATGTTCAGTTCAACCTCAGCAGCATGTGAGTTTCTCTGGTAACCAATTTACCTGCTTAACAGTTTATCCATGTAAACTGTATTGATTTTTTTTTTTTACCAAGGTCCGGTAAGATCTAGCTTTGAGACCTGCCAACTTGTTTTGGGGTCATATTATTACATTACATTCATGTTCTTGTGATCTGAATTGATGTTGTGGCTGACTGATAGGTGTGCTTATATGTGTTCAGATGGTCCTCAGAAACTTTACTGTTGTGTGGAGTTCCAGGAAAAGCCTGTACCCTACACGCAGATAATAGGCTACAAACAACAGAGTTATAAGGAGGTGTGCAACAATGACGCTATCATGTAAGCCCTGCATGATGTATATACACACACAAAGTTACAATACTCTCAAAATGTATGCTCATATTTGTAATCTCTATGAGGTTGAGGGTTCAGTGTGTTTTCTGTTGTAGCTTCTATACCATGAAGAACAAGAAGGTATGCGCCAGCATTAAGGACGAGTGGGTGAGGACGGCTCTGGTTCGTCTCAGGTACACACATGCTCTCTTCTTAAGACACAACGTATTCTCACTCAACTACACACACCACAATGTCTCAGAGCTACAAATACACCAAATCGTACTTACAGGAGAGTTTCAAGGCTGGATGTCAATCAAACTTGCCATACGGGTTTTACTTAATGTCTTCGTGTACAAACTATTGCCTTCCAGCACACTTGTTCTGAAAAGTAAAATCATGTGTCTGCTTCAAACTCAAAATGAGTTTCATATTCTGTGTTATGTGCAGCTCCAAACTGAAGAAGATATCCACAGCAACACCGTGATGGCCAAAACCCCCCAACCAACTCTGAAAGGAAGATTCACCCACAGCGACACAACTTTTTCCAATCGCAACTCCAACACCACCATAACCTTCAACATCACCAGTAACAACCCCATTGAGTAATGTGGCCAAATGATGCAGATTTAATGCATTGCATATCTGAGGATATTGTTGAGGATTGTACTTTATTCATGCTCAAGCTTTCAGGTATCTTCTGAACCCACAATATAATCTAATTAAGTCGATTGCTTCAATTGGTTATATTTTTCTGATTTACAATTTTTATATTTGTTTCTTTTAAGGCCTGCAGAAATAAATATATTCTATTGCCTTGATTATTTATTTTAGTCACATTACCGTAAAACTAGAGCTGACAACTGCATGGACATTAGTTGTGAATGTGATTGTGAATTGAAACAATTCAACAGTGCAAAACCACTGAAACCATCATGACTTCAAATGACCTGTTGGGAAGATGACTGTACATTTAATCATTTTGAATCATATAAAGCCAATTTATTCAACATCATCTTCTCAATTCCAGTTAAAGTAAACAGATCTATCATATCATGAGGTGTGTGTGTTTGTGTTTAGAAGACGCCGTAGCACATCTCCTGGACGGTGCCCATGAGTGCCACCTCACAAATGATGCCACCGGTGGCCCTGTCCTTGTTGTCCTCGCACAAGAGAGAGACTTGGGAACCGCTGCACCCTGCTTAAGATCATAGGTCATCAGCTGGAGGAGGGGAGAAAACACAGTCACAACACAGACCAATATCATCACAATATTGACCAAGACACAAAATATACAGGGACACATCCTTTGTGCTGCACTAAAAGCAAACAAGGTGTTGGCTTTAAGTAGATGCAGAAGCTTCACATAACTGCTTCTCTAAAACAGGTTAAACATGTGTGTGCACTACCTGGAGGTACTCTTCAAGGCCGAGGTCAATAGAGAATGATAGGAATAATGTGCTTCAGTAAGGTGGGCGCTTTGTCCATGGTTGTCAACTGTACAACAGGAAGGGAACATAAATCACAAAGGATAGATGTTGTGGTGGCAGCTGCAGAGAAGTACTTGGGTGTAGGAGATTTTATTGCAGAAGAGTTCCAAGGTGTGTTGAATGTGTCCCGTCCTCCCAGGCTGCTGGCCTGGTGGAGGATCAGATAGGGCCAAAGTAGTGGAATAGTGATGAGGTTTTTATGGGGTTAAGGTTAGTTGGTAGGGCAAATATTTCACAAAGTGTAATGAATTCATACTACAGAATAGTAGGCTGATACACAGCCAACACAGTAGCTGACGGCACGCACCTATAACATTTGTTTGCGAACCGCCATAATACCAAAGAAGAAGAATATGATCCTCAAAATGTAGGGAATTGTAGTTGTCTTTGTCTGCATTGTTAATTATTGCCTTTCTGGCCTTCATACTTGACGTACTGATGACCATGTTCAGAGATGAGGAACTGTTAGGTGGTAGAGGAGAGGAATGGAAGTAAGTCTGTGTTAGTAGTGTAACCGATGTGAAATGGCTAGCTAGTTAGCGGGTGTGCGCGCTAATAGCGTTTCAATTGGTGACTTCACTCACTCTGAGGCCTTGAAGTAGCTGTTCCCCTTGCTCTGCAAGGGCCGTGACTTTTGTGGTGCGATGGGTAACGATACTTCGTTGGTGGCTGTTGTTGATGTATGCAGAGGGTCCCTGGTTCAAGCCCAGGTTGGGGCGAGGAGAGGGACGGAAGCAATACTGTTACAGTAGCACCCACTTTTATTCATGTGAGATGTTTTGAAACCAACCAACAGACATGGTCTGTTATGATATTGTTATTATTTGAACTGGTTAGCCTGCTAACTTAACGTTAGAAATGAACCAAAACATTATTTCGCTAAAGTTAAGACATTGTCTGTTATAATATTGTTATTATTTGAACTGGTTAGCCTGCTAACTTAACGTTAGAAATGAACCAAAACATTGTTTAGAAAGTTTTTCTTTTTTTTCATTAATTGAATATTCAAAATGTATAATATACTTGCAGTGAAGCCGCTCAACAACTACATCATACCAGTCATCCAACAACTACATCATACCAGTCATCCAACAACTACATCATACCAGTCATCCAACAACTACATCATACCAGTCATCCAACAACTACATCATACCAGTCATCCAACAACTACATCATACCAGTCCAACCAACAACTTCATCATACCAGTCATCCTACAACACATCATACCAGTCATACAACTACATCATACCAGTCATCCAACAACTACATCATACCAGTCATCCTACAACTACATCATACCAGTCATCCAACAACTACATCATACCAGTCATCCAACAGATTCCCATTCAACAACTACATCATACCAGTCATCCAACAGATTCCCATTCAACAACTACATCATACCAGTCATCCAACAGACTCCCATTCAACAACTACATCACACCAGTCATCCAACAGACTCCCATTCAACAACTACATCATACCAGTCATCCAACAGATTCCCATTCAACAACTACATCATACCAGTCATCCAACAGACTCCCATTCAACAACTACATCACACCAGTCATCCAACAGACTCCCATTCAACAACTACATCATACCAGTCATCCAACAGATTCCCATTCAACAACTACATCATACCAGTCATCCAACAGATTCCCATTCAACAACTACATCATACCAGTCATCCAACAGATTCCCATTCAACAACTACATCATACCAGTCATCCAACAGATTCCCATTCAACAACTACATCATACCAGTCATCCAACAGATTCCCATTCAACAACTACATCATACCAGTCATCCAACAGATTCCCATTCAACAACTACATCATACCAGTCATCCAACAGACTCCCATTCAACAACTACATCATACCAGTCATCCAACAGATTCCCATTCAACAACTACATCATAGCAGTCATCCAACAGATTCCCATTCAACAACTACATCATACCAGTCATCCAACAGATTCCCATTCAACAACTACATCATACCAGTCATCCAACAGACTCCCATTCAACAAACTACATCACACCAGTCATCCAACAGACCCCATTCAACAACTACATCATACCAGTCATCCAACAGATTCCCATTCAACAACATTCAACATCATACCAGTCATCCAACAGATTCCCATTCAACAACTACATCATACCAGTCATCCAACAGACTCCCATTCAACAACTACATCACACCAGTCATCCAACAGACTCCCATTCAACAACTACATCATACCAGTCATTCAACAGATTCCCATTCAACAACTACATCATACCAGTCATCCAACAGATTCCCATTCAACAACTACATCATACCAGTCATCCAACAGATTCCCATTCAACAACTACATCACACCAGTCATCCAACAGACTCCCATTCAACAACTACATCATACCAGTCATCCAACAGATTCCCATTCAACAACTACATCATACCAGTCATCCAACAGATTCCCATTCAACAACTACATCACACCAGTCATCCAACAGATTCCCATTCAACAACTACATCACACCAGTCATCCAACAGACTCCCATTCAACAACTACATCATACCAGTCATCCAACAGACTCCCATTCAACAACTACATCACACCAGTCATCCAACAGACTCCCATTCAACAACTACATCATACCAGTCATCCAACAGACTCCCATTCAACAACTACATCACACCAGTCATCCAACAGATTCCCATTCAACAACTACATCATACCAGTCATCCTACAACTACATCATACTAGTCATCCAACAACTACATCATACCAGTCATCCAACAGATTCCCATTCAACAACTACATCATACCAGTCATCCAACAGATTCCCATTCAACAACTACATCATACCAGTCATCCAACAGATTCCCATTCAACAACTACATCATACCAGTCATCCAACAGATTCCCATTCAACAACTACATCACACCAGTCATCCAACAACTACATCATACCAGTCATCCAACAGATTCCCATTCAACAACTACATCATACCAGTCATCCAACAGACTCCCATTCAACAACTACATCACACCAGTCATCCAACAGATTCCCATTCAACAACTACATCATACCAGTCATCCTACAACTACATCATACCAGTCATCCAACAACTACATCATACCAGTCATCCAACAGATTCCCATTCAACAACTACATCATACCAGTCATCCAACAGATTCCCATTCAACAACTACATCATACCAGTCATCCAACAGATTCCCATTCAACAACTACATCATACCAGTCATCCAACAACTACATCATACCAGTCATCCAACAGATTCCCATTCAACAACTACATCATACCAGATTCATTCAACAGATTCCCATTCAACAACTACATCATACCAGTCATCCAACAGATTCCCATTCAACAACTACATCATACCAGTCATCCAACAGATTCCCATTCAACAACTACATCATACCAGTCATCCAACAGATTCCCATTCAACAACTACATCATACCAGTCATCCAACAGATTCCCATTCAGAGCGACAAAAGCGTCAGCTAAATGGCATATATTATTATTATTATTATAAGCATTCAGGGTCAATGCCCTGCTCATGGGCACGTTGACCGATCTACCACCAGGCCAAAAAACTTGAACCCGAACCCTCCAAAAATCCCAATAGATCCCAACAGTCCCCCAATAGCTGTCCCTCAACCATTCGAGACCCCCCCCAAGAATGTTAAGAAAGTTGCCTGGTTTGCTAGAATGACATATACTAAATTCATGTTTAAATGGATGGGTTTATTATTCATAAAAACAACGGCAAGTTTTATGTCGGACAACAATATGTCACTGTGACATGTCGACAGATTGTAGCATAAAGACAGATGGTTACTTAAGTTGGTCAGGGTGGATTGGTGGGTGTATAACATGAACGTCTAGCAACCCAAATGCTGCAAGTTCAAATCTCATCTTGGACAACTTTAGCATTTTACCTAATTAGCAACTTTTCAACTACTTTCTACTTTTTATAACGCGAATGTCTAGTAACTCAAACGTTGCGAGTTTGAATCTTATCACAGACAACTTTAAGATTTTAGCTAATAAGCAACTTTTGAACCTTTATTTAACTAGGCAAGTGAGTTAAGAACAAATTCTTGTTGACAATAACAGCCTTCCCCGGCCACACCCTAACGACACTGGGCCAATTGTGTGCTGCCTTATGGGACTCCCAATCACGGCCGGTTGTCATACAGCCTGGAATCGAACCAGGGTCTGTTGTGACACCTCTAGCACTGATATGCAGTACCTTAGACCGCAAGTAGTTTACTGGACCGATGTAGCCATCTGTAGCGTAGCTCATAAAACATGTCAACGCTGCATGCATTGTATTGCAATGCTGGTGCAGTAAAATAATCAGTACAGGCACTGGCGCTGACTTGTAGGTCCAGAGTTGAGTTTGAAGGGCCTACACTGTAATTCATTCAACTGGACTTATTTTACTGCACTGATTTTCCACCATAATTTGCAAATGAATTCATTAAAAATCCTACAATGTGATTTTCTGGATTTTTTTTCTCATTTTGTCTGTCAGAGTTGAAGTGTACCTATGATGAAAATTACAGGCCTCTCTCATCTTTTTAAGTGGGAGAACTTGCACAACTGGCGGCTGACTAAATACTTTTTTGCCCCACTGTATATCCTGCCTAGAGTTTTGGCGCATGATCATTTTTTTTGACTGTTCAGCTTCAGCTAACCATCATAAAATCTTATTAGAAATTAGGTGATGTTTTTGGTGTATAAGTAACTTCATAGACCTGCTATCCTATGCTATTATATTCGGTTCTGTTATGTAAAACACTAATTTATCGGTATGTGATCTTGCAAGACATTTATTCACCTTTGATCTAACTTTACTAAACGAGCAGCATTGTGAGAAGTGATAATCTTCTATTTGTAATAATAATAATATTAAGTGATGAGTGTTATTTTTAACGATTGGAGCTCCACTCGTGACTCTTAGACAGCGTTGATTTGATTAGCTTGAACACGTGGTGACAATATACCTTATTACAGAATAAAAGAAAATGAGGGTGAACTATCAATTCATAATAATCAAATCAATTGACCAAGTAGTGAATATAAATCATTAGTTTACTACATAGAATTGCGGAACTTTTTTAAAAAACAGCCATAAAATCAAGTTTTTTGTGTGGTGTATTCATGTATCTCAATAAACTATAAACTCAATGCATCATTACCTTCAACTTGGCCCAATTCACATTTACAAATTCCACCGACATAGTTTACCAATCTAGAACACTCCCTGCTTTCTCAACCAATAGACAATTTAGCTAAATATCCCAAGCTCTTGGGCTTTGCAGTGGCCACACTGGTTTGCAGTGTCCTCGGCAGAAGTGTCGCTGTAACCAAGTGGTTACGTATCGGTCTGGGTTCCACTGCGCAACAGCAGCTCAGCGGAGATTTATGAACATCAAGGCAGAAATGGTGCAATTTTGTAAATATGTTTCGAAGTCCTGAAGTTGTCAAGCATCCAACGGGCCTCTGCAGTGCACGTGTGTAGCCTACCGTTCTTATCATTCGTCAGAGAGAATACGGGGAAGAAACCACCATTTACTCTGGCTGCTGTAGCCTACATATTTATTTAGTTTGTAATTCTATCGTTTTTCCTGAAATTCTTGTGGTGATTAAATATAATGTATTTAGAATTGATCAGAACACATTTTCCCTGTATTCTCAAATTGAAAAAAGTGAGGTCCCTCGGGCCCGCAGCACTATACTTCTGCTTACTTTGTGAAGCAAAGGCAATTTCATCAACAACAAAAAATGATACACTCCCGTGAAAAATCGCAGCACCCCCACTCCCAAACTACTTCCAGTGGCTATGTCTGGGTCAAAGCATATTTCTGGGCGTCCACCATATTGAATTCCCCAATAATTCAGTTAGATAATCTGTCTCACAACATCTTCAAATCAATGTGTAAATAACCACGTGATGATTATTATATTTTTGAATATTCGCATGAAAATCTGTCGCCAATTGGATGGAAACCTCGCTTATGTCAAACATGTCAATCAACGTGAAGGCCGAAGCTGCAATGCTACATTAAATCCGCCAGATGGGGGCAACAATCCACAAGATTGGGGGAGGCAAAGTGTGGAACAACAGCAGAAAATAATGAATTGAATAAAACCTATTCATCTACGAAAGATTGTGAATTGACAACATACAGGAAACCGCAATGACTGAGAGAACAGCAAACCGCAATGACTGAGAGATTATAAGAAAGGATAACAAGGGATTCAAGTGCACTATTATTGTAAAATATTGTTTATTTTGTTGTAAAAAAAAATGGTGGCATAAAATCTTACGTCTTCAATTCTCCATTTGAGCTTAAATAGGCTTTTGTTTTGTTTTTAAACCAGTTTGATACACACATACATCACAGAAATTAATTGAATGTTAAAAGCACATCATACATAGCCCCCTACACACACATTAAACATCCAATAAATCCTTCAACTGGAAATAAATAAATAATAAATACACCAATTTATCTCACAATATTTAAATGGATAAAATTATACCTTAATTATCATAAATAACATAATTTAAAGGTTGATCATTTAAATGACAGGTTTAAACAATGCTGTCCCTCAAGTTCAGCCAGTCACGATGTTGGTAATGATTGATAAACAAGAAGAAGTGTCCTCTACGTGGAGGTGGTGGTGGTGTTCTGTGTATTCAGTGACCTTCTGGCCATTCTAGAAGAAATAGCAACATCGTTAGCATTTCAACTTCAACCATGTCTGTCTTGTACATTCTGTCTTCTCCTCTGGCCCTTGTACTGGACCTCGTGCAGGTCACTTACTCTAGCCAGCCATGTAACTGGAGAGTATAACTGAGTTAGCCTACAGTATGTATTACACTATGTAAATGAATGAATTTAACTGACTAATTGATCACTCATTCGTTATTCTATTGATGACTTACTCCAGCTGAATGAATGTGTGTCGAACCCAGGCCTCTTTCCAGTGGCTGCAGATCTCTCCATCTTCAGTCTCAAAGCTGTGTTGAACCCAAGATGACAACATTTAGACAACTGTCATAATCTCGTCCTTACTCATTAATTTAGCTGGAGATGGTCAAAGTAGGCCTATACATTTCATTTGTGACGTTCAATGTTCTGTGTTAGTAGGGATGGGAGGTTCTTACATGACAGCCTTGACACAGGGAGGATTCTTTTTCTGCATTCTGGCTCCGATGATAGGAACCGTGATCTTCTGCCTGGAGACCTCTGTGCAACAGTTGTGCACCTTATCTGCTCCTGAAGATTTTAGGAAGCATATGGGGTTCAGAACAACTTTTTTAACCCACAACCACCATCCCAGTCTTAACTTCCCCTATGCAGCATATTTGTAATATCTAATTTTGTTCCAGAAAATACTGTATTTACAGAGTTAACACACATACTTATTAGGGCTACACCCATCATTTTGCCAAGGGTTTCAGATCTCCTGGCATAATATATTATTTGTTGGATGAACAGATGCAATGTTGTATGTTGAAGTCCTGCAAGGGCTATACCCCAAACTTTCACTACAGGACTAGACTGTACTTACCGGTGCCAGTGGCCGTTAACAAGAGGAAAAGAGTGAGGCATGCCATTGGTCCGTAGCACAGCTGCATGGTTGCTAATGAGATGTTCTGTAGTGTTCTTGACTGATTCAGAAGGCTAGAACCGGCTAGAGGGGAGGAGATCGCTAATTTCTCCTGACCAGAGCCTCGGCTTTTAAACACTAAAATGAGGAACCGGATCTAGTCCGTCCGGATCCGTGTTTTATTTTTTGTTAACTCTTTTGGAGTGGGGAAGAGGTTGAGGTGTCAGGGAGGGGGGTACTTCTGCTTAGTCAGACGTTTCCTGTAAGGATTGCATAATTCAGACCAAGTTTCAAGTTTGATCTTTATTTGTCCCAGAGGGCAATTGGTTTAGCAGTAAGGAGCACGAGATGTATAATCATATAAAAATACACATGAACCACAATGATACTGAATGCAAAGGTAGTGCATACAACACCAGTCATGGATTGGCAGACATCAATCTAAAAATTAACGTGATGGTAATTTTCCAAGTAGAATAACTGCGGGACTTGCTTTAACTCTTTCTAAAAGTATTTCTGTGGTAGTTTAAAACATTTTACTTAAGCGAAGCAACTTAAATATAGTCAAACTTAAATTTAGTCAAATAACTCTGATTACTTTAATAGACTACTGTAACGGTCATCAGTGGTGGAAGAAGGATCAGACCAATGTGCAGCGTGGTAAGTGTCCATAATGATATATTTAATAAATCAACTGAACAAAATAACAAAAGTACAAACAACCGAAACAGTCCCGTATGGTGAAAACACTAACACAGGATACAACCACCCACAAAACACAATAGAAAACAGGCTACCTAAATATGTCTCCCAATCAGAGACAAAGACTGACACCTCCCTCTGATTGAGAACCATACTAGGCCAAACACATAGAAATATAACAACAGAACAAAACATAGAAAAACAACATAGAATGCCCACCCCAACTCACATCCTGACCAACTAAAATAAAGACATAAAAAAGGAACTAAGGTCAGAACGTGGCAACTACTATATCAACCTTATTACTTAGGATTGTGGGGCAGTTATATCACACATTTCATCAGAAATAACTACACTCAGACTACTACACTTGTATATGCTTTCCTGCTAGAATACCACATTATATGAAAACTGTGATAATAGAGTACAGAAGACGAGGAGGCAGTGGTCAAGTTTAAAATGAATAACAAAAAAAGTGATTTTCTGACAATGGTTTGGACAACAGCAGGATGTTCTTGAAGTCCTCTCTGGGCTGGAGGAGGATCAGTAGTCAGTGGTGCCCAAGACAGGAGAGGGGAACCCCTTCCATTGGAGCAACTCTGGGGGAACAGTCAAGTCAATATTAGCATTTGAATCTACTTGAAATTATAAACAAATGTGTATTTATTATGGATCCCCATTAGCTGCTTCCAAGGCAGCAACTACTCTTACTGGGGTCCAGCAAAATTAAGGCAGTTATACAAAAACATTATAATACATTCACAGGTTTCACAACACACTGTGTGCCCTCAGGCCCCTACTCCACCACTAGCACATATCTACAATACAAAATCCATGTGTGTGTATAGTGTGTATGTTATGGTGTGTATGTATGCATGGGTCTATGTTTGTGTTGCTTCACAGTCCCCTCTGTTCCATAAGGTATATTTAGTTATTTTACTGCTTGCATCAGTTACTTAATGTGGAATAGAGTTCCATGTAGGCATTGCTATATGTAGTACTGTGGAATAGAGTTCCATGTAGGCATTGCTATATGTAGTACTGTGAGCCTCCCATTGTCTGTTCTGGACTTGGGGACTGTGAAGAGACCTCTTGTGGCAAGTCTTGTAGGGTATACATGAGTGTCCGAGCTGTGCGCTAGCAGTTCAAACAGACAGCTCGGTGCATTCAACATGTCATTACCTCTCACAAATATAAGTAGTGATCAAGTCAATCTCCTCTCCTCTTGAGCCAGGAGAGATTGACATGCATATTATTAATGTTAGCTCTTTATGTTCATCCAAGGGCCAGCCATGCTGCCCTGTTCTGAGCCAATTGTAATTTTCCTAAGTAAATTTTTGTGGCAATTGACCACACCACTGAACAGTAGCCCAGGTGCGACAAAACTAGGCATGTAGGACCTGCCTTGTTGATAGTGTTGTTAAGGAGGCAGAGTAGTACTTTATTATGGACAGACTTCTCCCCATCTTAGACACTGTTGTATCAATATGTTTTGACCATGACAGTTTACAATCCAGGGTTAGTTTAGTCACCTCAATTTGCTCAATTTCCACATTATTTGTTACAAGATTTAGTTAAGGTTTAGGGTTTAGTGAATGATTTGTCCCAATGACAGTGCTTTTCGTTTTATACATATTTAGGACTAACTTAGTGGCATGTCCTTAGTAAAGATTGAAAAAAGGAAGGGGCCTAGACAGCTGCTCTGGGGATTCTACCTGGATTATGTTGGAGAGGCTAACAATAAAGAACAGCCTCTGTGTACGGTTAGACAGGTAACTATTTATCCACAATATAGCAAGGGGTGTAAAGCCATAACACATATGTTTTTCAAGCAGCAGTCTATGATCGATAATGTCAAAAGCCCGACTGAAGTCTAACAAAACAGCCACCACAATATTTTTATCATCGATTTCTCTACCAATCATCAGTCATTTGTGTAAATGCTGTGCTTGTTGAATGTCCTTTCCTATAAGCATGTTGAAAGTCTGTTGTCAATTTATTTACTGTAAAATAGCATTGTATCTGGTCAAACACCATTTTTTCAAAAGCTTACTAAGGGTTGGTACATGATTGTTCGGTTGGCTATTTGAGCCGGTAAAGGGGGCTTTACTATTCTTAAGTAGCGGAATGACTTTTGCTTTCCTCCAGGCCTGGGGTCAAACACTTTCAAGTAGGCTTAAATTGAAAGAGTGGCAATATCGTCCGTTATTATCCTGAATAATTTTTCATCCAAGTTGTCAGACCCCGGTGGCTTGTCATTGTTGATAGACAACAATACTTTTTTCACCTCTTCCACACTCACTTTACAGAATTCAAAATTACAATGCTTGCCTTTCATAATGTGGTCAGATATACTTGGATGTGAAGTGTCAGTGTTTGTTGCTGGCATGTCATGCATAAGTTTGCTAATATTTCCAATGAAAAAATCCTTAAAGTAGTTGGCATTGTGAAATAAAAGATCAAAGAAATGTTCAATAAGTACACAAAACGCATTTCTCTAAAAATGTTTTATTTACATCCCTGTCAGTGTGCATTCCTCCTTTGCCAAAATAATCCATCCACCTGACAGGTGTGGCATATCAAGAAGCTGATTAAGCAGCATGATTATTACACAAGTGCACCTTGTGCTGGGGACTATAAAAGGCCACTCTAAAATGTGCAGTTTTCACACAACACAAAGCCACAGATCTCTCAAGTTTTGAGGGAACGTGCAATTGGCATGCTGACTGCAGGAATGTCCACCAGAGCTGTTGCCAAAGAATTCACCATAAGCCGCCTCCAACCTCATTTTAGAAACTTTGGCAGTACGTCCAACCGGCCTCACAACCGCAGCCACATGTAACCACACCAGCCCAGAACCTCCACTTCACCTGCGGGATCGTCTGAGACCAGCCAACCTGACAGCTGATGAAACTGAGGAGTATTTCTGTCTGTAGTAAAGCACTTTTGTGGGGAAAAAGTCATCCTTAATGGTTGGGCCTAGATCCCCAGTGGGTGGGCCTATGCCCTCACAGGCCTACCCAAGGCTGCACTCCTGCCCATCCATAGATTAGGGTCTAATGGATTTAGTTCAATTGACTGATTTCCTTATATGAACTGTTGGAGAACCGTAGGCTTAAGCAAAAATACACTGCAGCTGTAGGTTCCAGATGAGGAGGCAGGAGAAGGAGGTGACTGCCAGAGAAGCACGCCTTATGGCCATTTTAGAGGCCATGATTTAGATTCAGTATTATGTTTTTTGTATGTATTTTATTTGTAGCTATTGATGTAGTAATTTTGTACTGTTTTGGTGAAGTCCTTTTATTGAACCCTATGCAGATTTCTGTGATCATAGAAAAGTGTTTCTTGTTTGTAATTAACATTTTTATACCACAGCATTGTTGAATACTGGTTTCTGATAAGCTAGAAGGGCATTCTAGAATGGACATTAAACCAGAAAACAGGACAGTTGGAAAATATATCAGCACACCTTGAAATATGCAGCTACACATGCACTGTAATTGCTACAAAGTTACAGAAAGCTAAATCAATAAGCACAAAAACATTTATTTAATACATTGTAAATGGAGGTCCAATGAAGAACATTTTTGCTAGCTAGTTAGCTACTGATTTGTTTTAGCAGAGACATATTTTTTGGAGCATCTGTCACGTTCTGACCATAGTTCTTGTGTGTTTTCCTTGTTTTAGTGTTTGTCAGGACGTGAGCTGTGTGGGCATTCTATGTTGTGTGTCTAGTTTGTCTATTTCTATGTTTGGCCTGATATGGTTCTCAATCAGAGGCAATTATTGGTCATTGTCTCTAATTTGGAACCATATTTAGGTAGCCTGTTTTGTGTTGGGTTTTGTGGGTGGTTGTTTCCTGTCTTTGTGTTTTCTGCACCAGTCAGGACTGTTTTGGTTTTGCCACATTTATTGTTTTGTAGTTAGTTCATGTTAAGTGTCTCTTATTAAAGAACCACGAACTATAACCACGCTGCGTTTTGGTCCGCCTCTCCTTCCCAGGAAGAAAGCCGTTACAGAACCACCCACCACAACAGGACCAAGCGTCGTGGTGACAGGCAGCGGCAGCAGGAGCAGCGCAAAGAGGAATGGACATGGGATGATGTGTTGGACGGCAAGGGTTGCTACACTTGGGAGGAGATCCTGGCGGGAAAGGATCGCCTCCCATTGGAACAGGTGGAGGCAGCTAGGAGAGCAGAGGCTGCCGGAGAGAGGAGCCGGCGATACGAGGGAACAGCCCCAAAAATTTATTGGGGGGGAGGAACACAGGGAGTATGACGAAGCCAGGTAGGAGACCTGCGCCAACTTCCTGTGTTACCGGAGGGCGAGGGAGACTGGGCAGGCACAGTGTAATGCTGTGGAGCGCTCAGTGTCCCCAGTGCGAGTGCATAGCCCGGTGCGGTAGATACCAGCTCCTCGGATCGGCGGGGCTAGAGTGGGCATCGAGTCAGGTGCCATGAAGCCGGCTCTACGCATCTGGTCTCCAGTGTGTCTCCTTGGGCCGGCGTACATGGCACCAGCCTTGCGCATGGTGTCCCCGGTTCGCATGCACAGCCCAGTGCGGGCACTGGCAGGGCGACCGGGAGCATTCAACCAGGCGCCTGCACGGTCCGGTCTATCCAGTACCATCTCCACGCATCAGCCCTCCGGTGCCTGCTCCCCGCACTCGCCCTGAGGTGCGTGTCCTCGGCCCAGTACCACCAGTGCCGGCACCACGCACCAGGCCTACAGTGCACCTCGTCTGTCCGGTGCCGCCAGAGTCTCCCGTCTGTCCGGAGCCGCCAGAGTCTCCCGTCTGTCCGGAGCCGCCAGAGTCTGTCCGGAGCCGCCAGAGTCTCCCGTCTGTCCGGAGCCGCCAGAGTCTCCCGTCTGTCCGGAGCCGCCAGAGTCTCCCGTCTGTCCGGAGCCGCCAGAGTCTCCCGTCTGTCCGGAGCCGCCAGAGTCTCCCGTCTGTCCGGAGCCGCCAGAGTCTCCCCTGTCCGGAGCCGCCAGAGTCTCCCGTCTGTCCGGAGCCGCCAGAGTCTCCCGTCTGTCCTGAGCCGCCAGAGTCTCCCGTCTGTCCGGAGCCGCCAGAGTCTTACCTTCAAACCTGATAACTAAACGCTTCAGTCATACAAAATCCAAACATAGAATGAATCCAAACGGGTTCTCTAGCAAATTAGTAAGAATGTCTCACCCTATGTTCAAGAAAAGCCTTTTTCCCTTTATTCAGATTACAACCTCTCACTTTCAGTTATTTGAAAAGGAAATCATCTCCCAAATTTCGCTATTTAAAAAAAAAGCCATAGCAAGTTGGTTGCAATTTCAATTTAATTCACCAGAAAAGACAGAACAAATAATACAACAAATGTTTTGGTTAAACTAAAATATACAAATTGATTAAAATAAGCATAATTAAAATAAAAATCTATTAAATGTATAATCTTCAAAAATGATATCATAACTATGACTGGTGGAGTTATGTCATACATGTAGCTAACTAAAACATGAACAAAAATGTCTGCTCTACCCAAAATTACAACCAACTAACTGCATTACCGCAAAAATGGAAAAGGACAGTGGAAGGGGGAAAAAGTAAGGATCTTGTCTGTCGGCTCTGCATTAAAGACCATAATTGGTTAAAGAAAATTGGGATGAATAAAAAGTATACTAGTTTAATTTCAGAACCAAAAAATTGACATCCGAGCCATATAGACTGCAAAATAGTTGGGAAGAGATTTTTGACGTACCGATTCCATGGCACATGGTTTAGGAACTGATACGCAAAACGATGCAGGATTCCAAACTTTTTCAATTTAAATTCAGGATGTGTCGGTTCAATGGTGTGCTTATTGAATGAAGCTCTCTATCATAGAATGGTCATGCCACCAGTGTCACGTTTGTCGTAAGAATGAGTGGACCAAGGCACAACATGAGTAGAGTTCCACATATTTATCACAGTGAAACTTCAAAACAACAAAGAAGTAATGAACATGCAGTACGTAGCGCACATAGGAACAAAACAAAACAATATCCCACAACGCAGGTGGGAAAAGGACCACTAAGTATGATCCCCAATTAGAGGCAACGATCATCAGCTGCCTCCAATTGGCAACCATACTCACACCAACATAGAAATTAAAGACTAGAACACCCCCTAGTCATGCCCTGATGTAAAACATCATAGAGAACCCCGAGGGCTTTCTATGGTCAGGGCGTGACAGTAACCCCCCCCCCGCAGAGGCGGCTCTGGTGCGGAACGTAGCATCCGCTCAGACCGCGGATCTGGCTATGAAGCTGGGCAGAACGCTGTGCCTGGACTGGACGCCGTTCCTGGACTGGGCACCGGCACAGAGGACTCAGGGCTGGTGACACACTCTTCAGGGCAAGTGCAGGGAGTTGGCACAGGACGTACCGGGCTGGGGAAGCGCACTGGAGGCCTGGTGCGTGGAGCCGGCACAGGTTTCACCGGACTGATGACACACTCTTCGGGGCGAGTACGGGGAGCCGGCACAGGACATACCGGGCTGGGAAGGCGCACTGGAGGCCTGGTGCGTGGAGTCGGCACAGGTTTCACCGGACTGATGACACGCTCTTCAGGGCGAGTGCGGGGAGCCGGCACAGGACGTACCGGGCTGGGGAGGCGCACTGGAGGCCTGGTGCGTGGAGCTGGCACAGGTGGCACCGGACTGATGACACGCTCTTCAGGGCGTGTGCGGTGCAGAATACACCTAACCAACATCTCTCTCCGATCTCCCTCCTCCAACTGCTCCATCAACTCCCAGATGGTCTCTGGCTCTCGACTCGGCCGACCTCCCCTTGTGCCCCCCCCCCAAAAAATCTTGGGATTGTACTTTGGCTGTTTGTGGCCGTGGACCCCGGCGTCGTCGCTGTCCTCCTATACTCCTTGGCGACTCCCGCCAAGGAAGGGTCTCGCATCCACTCAGTATTTCCTCCCATGTCCAGCTCTCCTTTAGCTCCTGGGCACGCTGCTTGGTCCTGTAGTGGTGGGATATTTTGTCACGTTCGTCGTAAGAATGAGTGGACCAAGGCGCAGGGTGAGTAGAGTTCCACATATTTATTACAGTGAAACTTCAAAACAACAAAGAATTAACAAATGTGCAGTACATAGCACACATAGGCACATAACAAACAATATCCCACAACGCAGGTGGGAAAAGGACCACACTAAGTATGATCCCCAATTAGAGGCAACGATCATCAGCTGCCTCCAATTGGGAACCATACTCACACCAACATAGAAATTAAAGACTAGAACATCCCCTAGTCACGCCTTGACCTAAAACACTATAGAGAACCCCGAGGGCTCTCTATGGTCAGGGCGTGACAATCAGCTAGTTGAATTTAGGCCTATGAATTTCTCTAGTGTTGGAATATTTAGTAGTAATGTTCGATTTAGGTTAGGGGGATGGTTCTTCCATAAGTCATAGAGGCACCTAAATGTGCACGGGCCCAGTCCATTGAATGAAACTGAACCCAGGGCTAGGGTTTCAGGTCAAGTTCAGTGGTGAAACTCACATTTGTGGTTAGAAAATGCCATACTTCTGTTTTTTCTACCATGACCAGATTGTGATGTCCATGTACTTGGGGTCTGCTTGTACATGTGTGTGAGTGTGTCATGGTGGGGTGATGTGATCTACTGGTAATGATGTCAGCAGATATGTCTGTGCATGCTGTGAGGTCATGAGATCATGTGCTGGTGACTACACAAATTTGCTCAGCCCTCCTTCCTCTCCCCCCTCTCAAACCTTCAGGGAAGTTCCTACCCAAATATGGGTATGGTTGGCCTAGGGGAAGCTGACACTAACATCTTATAGGGCAAAAAGGCTAACCTGAACAGTGAATATGGAGGAAGTATTTTTACAGTGTGCAGACTGCATTCTTCTGTACTTCAGATTATAATGATTATTATAGAATTTCTTTGTGTACTCGATTTACATTTTACTGCATTGTTAGGAGACAGTAACGTTAGCATTTTTCTGCATCTGCTAAGCTGTGTATGTGCCCACTAAACTTAGATTTGATTGCACTTGTAGGCTACATCCAGGAAGATTTGGTAAAGATAGGAATTGAGCGAAAAGATGGCTTTGTAGATAAAAAGGCGAAACTTTGCAAGTCATAGTAAATTCTGAAACTTCTTGCCTCATACTATTGTGATTTCCTTAGATACGGCATTGTGTCTGTTTGTGTTACACATGCACTTGGCATGACAGGAAACAGGTTGAGGGTGTAGGTACTGAGTCACACCCTCGAGGTAGTCATGGCTTTCAAGGCACGGCCTGTCTTCAGACAGCATTTTTGTTTTTGTTGTGGTTGTTGAATAACAGAATCATTCAGGTGAAATGGTGAAAAACGAATTACCAATGTCTTGAATTCATGTTTGAAAACACACTAATTCTCTGGGATTTGGGCAGCCCTATACTTAGTTCTGCATTAGTCATTGTGATTCCTCGAAAAATGAAAAGCAGAAGTAATGGCTGGTGATTTTAGAAGCAGTTTGGTCATTTAGATCCGTTTAGCTGAATGAAGATGTAATTTAAGCTATTGCAAAAGTCTTACGTTTCATGAATTAGAAAGAAAAGAGAGAGTAACGACAGAAGTGAGTTTGGTTATTGCCAACTTGTTAACTTGTTAGAGCTCGAGCTCTCTCTTACCTGGGAACGCCATGCTAGGTTTAATTTAAGTTTAGGTTTATTTGAACATCTTGTACGTACAGTGCATGCTAAAACATACATCAAATGTGATATCCACAGCACATTTGTCAATGTTACCTAGTGTTGATTTTTCAGTGTAACATTTCTAGTGTTGATTCAGATTTGACATTAAATCTGTAAGTGTTAAAATAACACTCATTGGTGTAAAATAACCTCAGTGTTGGTGTCAATAACCAGTGTGATTGTCAGTTTTACTCTGTGGAGAGTAAAACTGTCCCATCAAAACCAAGCCCATTATTTCCCAGCATGCTCCACTGCATGTGGAATTATTAAGATTGTTTTTATTATGTGTTTTTGAATTGTACATTTGATTGATTAATTTTATGCTACACAAAGATAAGTAACATTTTCTAAGCTTATCCAATCATTTAGTTAGATTTGTTGCACCCGTTACTGAAATGGTTGTCCAGCGTAGCCCTTTCCTGCAGTCAATAACCAAAACCCCCCTCTTTAGCCTCATGGGTGGAACATTATTCATATTTTTCATAATTTAATAATGAATAAAGATTGTTTAAAAAACAATGTTGATTAAACAGTTTTGTTATATTTCAGTCTTCTGTGAAGTATACCGTATAAAGCAGTGTTTCCCAACCCTGGTCCTCCAGTACACATTCTCAATGTAGCCCTGGACAAACACGCATGACTCAACTTATTGAGGGCTTGATGATTAGTTGACTAGTTGAATCAGGTGTGTTTCTTCAGGGCTACAATGAGAATGTGTACTGTTGAGGGTGCTCGAGGACAAGGCTTGGGAAACATTGATATAAAGTGTAATTTTGGGATGCAAACTCAACATGGAAAACATTTCAACTCTATATCTGACATGTTACAGGTGTCTTATTTCTTTTAAGCCCATAACCATTTGTGTGAGGTGTATACTTTTGTTTCAATATAGATTTGTTTAAAAGACTACCAAGATCACTCGGTGTGGCCCTGATTTAGCTCACTGCAGCAACGGTTTAAATGGTCTCCATTATCAATGTTAATAACCCTGACGGTCATTCTGCATGCAGGTTGCAGGTGAATGAAAATCTGTCTGGATTCCAATAGGAATTACACAACACTTTGCAAGCCAGCATAATGTGACTTGATGTGGCCTGTAAACAATACGTTTCAGGCCACTGTGTTAGGGTAAAACTAGGCCTCAAAGTAAGGCCTCAAAATAAGGCCTTATGAGATATACTTTTGGTCATGTAGTGTGTGGACACCTGCTTGTCGAACATCTCATTCCAAAATCATCGGCATTAATATGGAGTTGGTCCCCACTTCGCTTCTTTAACAGCCTTCACTTCTGGGAAGTGGGACTGATCTAGGACTGTGCAGGCCAGTCTAGTTCTGCCACACCAATCTCGACAAACCATTTCTGTAATGGACCTCACTATTTGCACAGGTACAATGTCATGCTGAAACAGGAAATGCCTTCCCCAAACTGTTGCCACAAAGTTGCAATCACAGAATTGTCTAGAATGGCATTGTGTAATGTTGCGTTAAGACTTCCCTTCACTGAAACTAAGGGGCCAGCCCTTCCAAAAACATTTTTTTTGTGTGTGTGTCAGCAATTGACCTTTGTTCTTAACAATTGGGTATTTTTCTACACTACCTGCATACTCTTCAGTGGAATATGCAAAGCAGGTGTCTGTGCATGTGGGCTGTTCCGTATGTGTGCGTCAGGTACTCTGAAAAACACAACAGGGTGGTGGTATCTTACACAACTACCTACGGTGTACATGATCCCTAGGTCTTCTCCTGCATAACTTCAAATGTAATGTGCTGACACAACATATCATCATGTGACAGTCATTTTAACGCAACATGATGGTTATTTTATCAACAGTTACACAAAAAAATAGTTTCCACTGTCATTTGTCACTTCATTTGTTTCGAACGTAGGTCATTTTTGTTTTGTCAACATTTAGGAACGTTTACCGACAATTGCTTTTTCCATCAGACCTGTCGTGAGTTTTTAATCCAACATGTACTTTACTCGCATAAAAATGGTTGGATGGAAATATTGTTAGCCTAATGATTCAATGCATTTTTGCTTGGTGTGGGGTGGGGGTGTATGTATAACAGAACTGATTTAGCAGGCGAAAATCAGAGAAAAATCCATTCAGGAAGTAGTTTTCTATTAAATGGCATTACAGTATCCATTGGCTTAGGACTCCATTTGCAGTTCCTATGCCTTCCACTAGATGTCAACAGTCTTTAGAAATCATTTCAGGCTTGTATTGTTATAAATGAGGGAGTAAGACCAGTCTGAACTAGTGGACCCTAACGTGACGCAGAGTTTGTCCAGGCGCATGTGCATTGCTTGTTTACCTTTTATATTGACAACGTTATTGTCCGGTTGAAATATTATAGATCATTTAGGCTCAAAAACAACCTGAGGATTGAATATAAACATTGTTTGACATGTTTCTATGAACTTTACGGATACAATTTGGATTTTTTGTCTGATTGTCTTGGCTGAGTTTGAGCCTGTGGATTACTGAAGAAAACGCGCTAACAAAACGGAGGTTTTTGGATATAAGGAGACTTCATCGAACAAAAGGAACATTTATTGAGTAAATTAATGTCTTCTGATTGCCACCATATGAAGATCATCAAAGCTAAGGGATTAATTTTCTCTCTATTTCTGAGTTTTGTAATGCGTCTGCTTGGCTGGTTACTGTTTGTAATAATTTGTCAACTGGGCTATGTTCTGGGCTAGGTATGTTCTGGGAAAGAAGTTCATTTTTATAATGAGCATTTCTGTAATTGAATTTGGCGCTCTGCAACCTCACTGGATGTTGGCCAGATGGGACGCTAACATCCCATATACCCTAGAGACATATTTTAAGTCATATTCTTGCTTTAGACAACATCAATCGTTTATCACTCATTTCTTATTGTCTTTTTGGTCAATTGGCTTTCTCTATCAGACAGTACCATCCGAATGAACAATTCTATTGCCATCAATGACCTGCTGTGAGGGGTGGACGTCACACATTTCAACCGCTATATGGGTTCCTGTACACCCCCACCAGTAACTAGGCCGTTGTCTGGACCATGTTTCAGGAGCCAATTAAAATCAGCAGCGTGCTGCTATGCTTTATAGCATGAAGAAATTAGTATTATTAATATGACTTGGGGTTTTGATTTAGCATTTGTGTAACAGTTTAAAAAAAAACTGATTATACAGTTTCTTGCGAAAGTATTCACCTCCCTTGGCATTTTTCCTATTTTGTTGCCTTACAACCTGGAATTAAATGGATTTTGGGGGGGTTTGTATCATTTGATTTACACAACATGCCTACCACTTTCAAGATGCAACATATGTTTCTTGTGAAACAAACAAGAAATAAGACCAAAAAAAATAACTTGAGCATGCATAACTATTCATCCCCCCAAAGTCAATACTTTGTAGAGCCACCTTTTGCAGCAAATACAGCTGCAAGTCGCGTATGTCTCTATAAGCCTGGCACATCTAACCACTTTGATTTTTGCTCATTCTTCAAGGCTAAACTGCTCCAGCTCAACAAGTTGGATGGGTTCCGCTTGTGTACAGCAATCTTTAAGTCATACCACAGATTCTCAATTGGATTGAGGTATGGGCTTTGACTAGGCCATTCCAAGACATTTAAATGTTTCCCCATAATAAACCATTCAAGTGTTGCTTTAGTAGTATGCTTAGGGTCATTGTCCTGCTGGAAGGTGAATCTCCGTTCCAGTCTCAAATCTCTGGAAGACTGAAACAGGTTTCCTGCAAGAATTTCCCTGTATTTAGCACCATCCATCATTCCTTCAATTCTGACCAGTTTTCCAGTCCCTGCCGATGAAATACATCCCCACAGAATGATGCTGCCACCACCATGCTTCACTGTGGGGATGGTGTTCTCGGGGTGATGGGAGGTCTTGGGTTTGAGCCAGACAGCGTTTTCCTTGATAGCCAAAAAGCTCAATTCTAGTCTCATCTGACCAGAGTACCTTCTTCCATATTGTCATGACGTTGCCCTCTTTGGACACAGCGAGCACCATTCCCCTACCTCTGAACAATCTCCCTCTGTCTGTTGCATACACCCAGGCTGCTGTGGTCAGAGAGGTCGTAAATTCCTAAAAGAGATCCTCTCCTCATGGCCAGAGTATAGAGAGAGAGAGAGTGAGTTTTCATAGAGAGAACAAAGGAATTCCTTCCACCTCACAGAACTGGAGGTCCAAACAATATTTATGTTCTGGAGAATGTATAAAAGATCGGTGAAGAATCCAGCTACGAACTGGTCCGTTTGGTACAATTTTGTGAAACTCATGAGAGACAATACAGCCACATTACCATAACCATGTTATGAGGCTCCCATCTAATGGTTGTATAAAATGAATGAGTAAAGATTCAACTACACTGCTCAAAGAAATAAATGGAACAATAAAATAACACATCCTAGATCTGAATGAATGAAATATTCTTATTAAATACTTTTTTCTTTACATAGTTGAATGTGCTGGCAACAAAATCACACAATTATCAATTATCAATGGAAATCAAATTTATCAACCCATAGAGGTCTGGATTTAGAGTCACACTCAAAATTAAAGTGGAAAACCACACTACAGGATGATCCAACTTTGATGTAATGTCCTTAAAACAAGTCAAAATGAGGCTCAGTTGTGTGTGTGGCCTCCACGTGCCTGTATGACCTCCCTGCAACGCCTGGGCATGCTCCTGATGAGGTGGCGGATAGTCTCCTGAGGGATCTCCTCCCAGACCTGGACTAAAGCATCTGCCAAGTCCTGGACAGTCTGTGGTGCAATGTGGCGTTGGTGGATGGAGCGAGACATGATGTCCCAGATGTGCTCAATTGGATTCAGGTCTGGGGAACGGGCGGGCCAGTCCATAGCATCAATGCCTTCCTCTTGAAGGAACTGCTGACACACTCCAGCCACATGAGGTCTAGCATTGTCTTGCATTAGGAGGAACCCAGGGCCAACCGCACCAGCATATGGTCTCACAAGGGGTCTGAGGATCTCATCTCGGTACCTAATGGCAGTCAGGCTATCTCTGGTGAGCACATGGAGAGCTGTGCGCCCCCCCCCCAAAGAAATGCCACCCCACACCATGACTGACCCACCGCCAAACCGGTCATGCTGGAGGATGTTGCAGGCAGCAGAACGTTCTACACGGCGTCTCCCGACTCTGTCACGTCTGTCACGCGCTGTTGGGAAAATTATGATTAAATGACTGAACAAATCATTTTAAATGGAACTGTAACTAAGTAAACTTATACTCTGTTTTATTATATCTGATTAACAATATGAGTTCATAAGAAGGGATTGTGTGACACGGACAAGGAGTAATTAAAGTTAATGAACACCATTCCAACTAGGCAGAAACGAATGTGTTGTGGATTAAGTAAGAAGATAAGGTAGTTAACCTATGGTTGAACCGACGGAACTGAGCTCTGGGGTGTTTTAGATAAGGCTGTGAGTGCATTCCTAGGTTCTCTGTTAATTAGAACTGTCAGATAAGTGGTGATCGATAATAATTTCCCTTCACAAAGACAATTCAGGGAACTGTCAGAGGGATTTTTTTTCTTTTTCTAAACAGTTTTTCCTTGGGGTTTTGCCTGCTACATAAGTTCTATTATAGTCACAGACATGATTGAACCAGTTTTAGAAACTTCAGAGTGTTTTCTATCCACACGTACTAATCCTATGCATATAATATATTCCTGGCATGAGCAGGAAATTGAAATTATGCACGCTTTTTATCAAAAAGTAGAATAAAAGTAGAATAATAAATTCAGTTATTGAAATGGCTGGTCTCCGTCTATTTTATGCAAACAAGAATCTTACAAATGATCATAAAATAGATTAAGGGTTTTCAATGAATGAAAACACATGGGCATAATTAAATTACAGTAACACTTGCTCAGTGTGAACCTGCTTTCATCTGTGAAGAGCACAGGGGGCCAATGGCGAATTTGCCAATCTTGGTGTTCTCTGGCAAATGCCAAACGTCCTGCACGGTGTTGGGCTGTAAGCACAACCCCCACCTGTGGATGTCGGGCCCTCATACCACCCTCATGGAATCTGTGTCTGACCGTTTGAACAGACACATGCACATTTGTGGCCTGCTGGAGGTCATTTTGCAGGGCTCTGGCAGTGCTCCTCCTGCTCCTCCTTGCACAAAGGCGGAGGTAGCGGTCCTGCTATATTCTTTCCATTTTGTTTGGAGAGCTCCTTGGTCATCATACTGCCGCTTGCTTGGCGGTGCCCCTTGCTTAGTGGTGTTGCAGAATCTGGGACCTTTCAGGACAGGTGAAAATACAGTTGAAGCCGGAAGTTTACATACACCTTAGCCAAATACATTTAATCTCAGTATTTCACAATTCCTGACATTTAATCCTAGTAAAGATTCCCTGTTTTAGGTCAGTTAGGATCACCACTTTATTTGAAGAACGTGAAATGTCAGAATAATAGCAGAGAGAATGATTTATTTCAGCTTTTATTTATTTCATCACATTGCCAGTGGGTCAGAAGTTTACATACACTCAATTAGTATTTGGTAACATTGTTTTTAAATTGTTTAATAACTTGGGTTAAACCTTTCGTGTCGTCTTCCACAAACTTCCCACAATAAATTGGGTGAATTTTGGCCCATTCCTCCTGACAGAGCTGGATTAACTGATTCAGGTTTGTAGGCCTCCTTGCTCGCACATGCTTTTTCACATCTGCCCACAACTTTTCTATGGGATTGAGGTCAGGGCTTTGTGATGGCCACTCTAATACCTTGACTTTGTTATCCTTAATCCATTTTGCCACAACTTTGGAAGTATGCTTGGGGTCATTGTCCACTTGGAAGACCCATTTGCGACCAATTTTTAACTTCATGACAAATCTCTTGAGATGTTGCTTCAATATATCAACCTAATTTACCTGCCTCATGATGCCATCTATTTTGTGAAGTGCACCAGCCCCCCCCCCTGCAGCAAAGGACCCCCACAACATGATGCTGCCACCCCCGTGCTTCACGGTTGGGATGGGTGTTCTTCGGCCTGCAAGCATCCCCCTTTTTCCTACAAACATAACGATGGCCATTATGGCCAAACAGTTCTATTTTTGTTTCATCAGACCAGAGGAAATTTCTCCAAAAAGTACGATCTTTGTCCCCATCGGGGCGGCAGGGTAGCCTAGTGGTTAGAGCATTGGACTCGTAACCGAAAGGTTGCAAGTTCGAATCCCCGAGCTGACAAGGTACAAATATGTTGTTCTGCCCCTGAACAGGCAGTTAACCCACTGTTCCTAGGCCGTCATTGAAAATAAGAATTTGTTCTTATCTGACTTGCCTAGTAAAATAAAAATAAAATGAGCAGTTGCAAACCATAGTCTGGCTCTTTTATGGAGGTTTTGTAGCAGTGGCTTCGTCCTTGCTGAGCGGCCTTTCAGGTTATATCGATATTGGACTCGTTTTACTGTGAATATAGATATTTTTGTACCAGTTTCCTCCAGCATCTTCACAAGGTCCTTTGCTGCTGTTCTGGGATTGATTTGCACTTTTCGCACCAAAGTACATTAATCTTTAGGAGACAGACGTATCTCCTTCCTGAGCGGTAGAAAGGCTGCGTGTTCCCATGGTGGTTATACTTGCATACTATTGTTTGTACAGATGAACATGGCACCTTTAGGCGTTTGGAAATTGTTCTCAAGGATGAACTAGACTTGTGGAGGTCTCAATTTGTTTTCTGAGGTCTTGGCTGATTTCTTTAGATTATCCCATGATGTCAAGCAAAGAGGCACTGAGTTTGAAGGTAGACCTTGAAATACATCCACAGGTACACCTCCAATTGACTCAAATTATGTCAATTAGCCTATCAGAAGCATCTAAAGCCATAACATTATTTTCTGGAATTTTCCATGCTGTTTAAAGGTAGTCAACTTAGTGTATGTAAACTTCTGACCAACTGAAATTGTGATACAGTGAAATAATCTGTTTGTAAGCAATTTTTGGAAAAATGACTTGTGTCATGCACAAAGTGCATGTCCTAACCGTCATGCCAAAAATATAGTTTGTTAACCTGTTACTCCTTCCTACCCCCTACTTTTTCGAACATTCTGTTAAAAATCGCTCAACATTTCAGCGCCCTGCTGCTCATGCCAGGAATATAGTATATGCATATGAGTAGTATGTGTGGATAGAAAACACTCAGACGTTTATAAAACTGGTTAAATCACGGCTGTGACTATAACAGAACGTGCGTTTCATCGAAAAGTGCAGGAAAATCTGATCACTGAAAATGGAAAAATATATCCATGCGCGACTTGAACCCATTGATAAAGGTGAACCACATTTAATGGGGCTGAGCTTGCAATACCTACAGCTTCCACACGTTGGCTAGAGTCTTGTCATTTGCCTACTATTTGTTTCTTGGTCAAACATACGCAAGGCAGCGCATTTCTTCCTGTCTCCGACGGACAGCTAAAGAATATAATTTGCCTCGTGATCAATTTGATCGCTTATTAACGTTTACTAATAGCTAAAGTTGCATTACAAAAGTATTTCGAAGTGTTTTGTGAAAGTTTATCGTCAACTTTTTTAATTAAAAAAAATGACGTTACGTTATAATACGCTATTTTTTTCCGTTTATCACACAGTCTTCATAGATCGATATCTAGGCTATATATGGACCGATTTAATCGAAAAAAAGTCCCAATAGTGATTATGGGACATCGAACAAAGAAGATGGTCAAAGGTAATGAATGTTTTATATTTTATTTGTGTGGTTTGTGTAGCGACGACTATGCTAATTATTTTGTTTACGTCCCCTGCGGGTCTTTTGGGGTGTTACATGCTATCAGATAATAGCTTCTCATGCTTTCGCCGAAAAGCATTTTAAAAATCTGACTTGTTGCCTGGATTCACAACGAGTGTAGCTTTAATTCAATACCCTGCATGTGTATTTTAATGAACGTTTGAGTTTTAACTAGTACTATTAGCATTTAGCATAGCGCATTTGCATTTCCAGATGTCTAGATGGGACGCCTGCGTGTCAGGTAGGAGCAAGAGGTTAAACTTCTGGCTGCAGGGGCAGTATTGAGTAGCTTGGATGAAAGGTGCCCAGAGTAAACGGCCTGCTTCTCAGTCTCAGTTGTTAATATATTATTAGTATAATAATATTGGATAGAAAACACTCTGAAGTTTCTAGAACTGTTTGAAAGATGTCTGTGAGTATAACAGAACTCATATGGCAGGCAAAAACCTGAGATGAAATCCAAACAGTAAGTGAGAATTCTGAGGTTTGTATATTTTCAACCCAGGCCCTATTGAATTCACATTGGGATATGAATGAAGTTGCACTTCCTAGGGCTTCCACTAGATGTCAACTGTCTTTAGAAACTTGAATGAAGCTTCTACTGTGTTGTGGGACTGAATAAGAGCTGAATGAGTCAGGTTACTGGCAGAGGGCCATTTCCTGGTCACGCGCATTCCACGAGATATCGACTTACGTTCTATTACTTCTGTAGACACAAAGGAATTCTCCGGTAGGAACTTTTTGAAGATTTGTGATAAAAACATCCTAATGATTGATTCTATACTTAGTTTGAAATGTTTCTGCGACCTGTAATATAACTTTTTGAAGTTTTTGTCCGAAGTAATGCACGAGCGTTTGGATATGTATAACAAACACGCTAACAAAAACAGCTACTTGGAAATAAATAACAGACATTATCGAACAAATCAAGCATTTATTGTGGACCTTGGATTCCTGGGAGTGCATTCTGATGAAGATCATCAAAGGTACAGGAATATTTATCATGTCATTTCTGGTTTCTGTTGACTCCAACATGGCGGCTAATTTGATTATCTTTCTGAGCGCCGTCTCAGATTATTGCAGTTTTTAAAAAATCTGACACAGCGGTTGCATTAAGGAGAGGTATATCTATAATTCCATGTGTATAACTTGTATTATCATCTACATTTATGATGAGTACTTCTGTTGAATCGATGTGGCTATGCAAAATCACTGGATGTTTTTGGAACTAGTGAACGTAACGCGCCAATGTAAACTCAGATTTTTGTAGATAAATATGAACTTTATCAAACAAAACAGACATGTATTGTGTAACATGAAGTCCTATGAGTGTCATCTGATGAAGATCATCAAAGGTTAGGGATTAATTCTCTCTCTATTTGTGCCTTTTGTGACTCCTCTCTTTGGCTGGAAAAATGGCCGTGTTTTTCTGTGGCTTGGTGGTGACCTAACATAATCTTTTGTGGTGCTTTCGCCATAAATCCTATTTGAAATCGGACACTGTGGTGGGATTAACAACAAGATTACCTTTAAAAAGGTATAAGATACATGTATGTTTGAGGACTTTTAATTATGAGATTTCTGTTGTTTTGAATTTGGCGCCCTGCACTTTCACTGGCTGTTGTCATATCATCCTGTTAACGGGATTGCAGCCCTAAGAAGTTTTAAACAAGACATTTGAGGAGTGGTTGAAAATGAGTTTTAATAACTCCAACCTAAGTGTGTGCAAACATTTCGAATTCAACTGTATACTGAGATCATGTGACAGATCATGTGATACTTAGATTGCACACAGGTGGCATTTATTTAAGTAATTATGTGACTTCTGAAGGTAATTGGTTGCAGCAAATATTATTCATGGGCTTCTTAGCAAAGGGGCTAAATACATATGCACGCACCACTTTTCAGGTTATTAACAAAAATAAATCATTTGAAACAAGTTATTTTTTAAATTTCTTTTCACCAATTTGGACTATTACGTGTATGTATATACATTACATGAAATCCCTCCCTCCTGAATCCTCCTCCCCCTCCCCCCCCTCCTCCCTCTCTGCAGATGACTTCGTCAACCACTTTGAAAAGAAGGTCGACGACATCCGATCCTCGTTTGCTAAGTCAAACGGCACCGCTGGTTCTGCTCACACTGCCCTACCCTGTGCTCTGACCTCTTTCTCCCCTCTCTCTCCAGATGAAATCTCGCGTCTTATGACGGCCGGCCGCCCAACAACCTGCCCGCTTGACCCTATCCCCTCCTCTCTTCTCCAGACCATTTCCGGAGACCTTCTCCCTTACCTCACCTCGCTCATCAACTCATCCCTGACCGCTGGCTACGTCCCTTCCGTCTTCAAGAGAGCGAGAGTTGCACCCCTTCTGAAAAAACCTACACTCGATCCCTCCGATGTCAACAACTACAGACCAGTATCCCTTCTTTCTTTTCTCTCCAAAACTCTTGAACATGCCGTCCTTGGCCAGCTCTCCCGCTATCTCTCTCTGAATGACCTTCTCGATCCAAATCAGTCAGGTTTCAAGACTAGTCATTCAACTGAGACTGCTCTTCTCTGTATCACGGAGGCGCTCCGCACCGCTAAAGCTAACTCTCTCTCCTCTGCTCTCATCCTTCTAGACCTATCGGCTGCCTTCGATAATGTGAACCATCAGATCCTCCTCTCCACCCTCCCCGAGTTGGGCATCTCCGGCGCGGCCCACGCTTGGATTGCGTCCTACCTGACAGGTCGCTCCTACCAGGTGGCGTGGCGAGAATCTGTCTCCTCACCACGCGCTCTCACCACTGGTGTCCCCCAGGGCTCTGTTCTAGGCCCTCCTATTCTCGCTATACACCAAGTCACTTGGCTCTGTCATAACCTCACATGGTCTCTCCTATCATTGCTATGCAGACGACACACAATTAATCTTCTCCTTTCCCCCTTCTGATGACCAGGTGGCGAATCGCATCTCTGCATGTCTGGCAGACATATCAGTGTGGATGACGGATCACCACCTCAAGCTGAACCTCGGCAAGACGGAGCTGCTCTTCCTCCCGGGGAAGGACTGCCCGTTCCATGATCTCGCCATCACGGTTGACAACTCCATTGTGTCCTCCTCCCAGAGCGCTAAGAACCTTGGCGTGATCCTGGACAACACCCTGTCGTTCTCAACTAACATCAAGGCGGTGGCCCGTTCCTGTAGGTTCATGCTCTACAACATCCGCAGAGTTCGACCCTGCCTCACACAGGAAGCGGCGCAGGTCCTAATCCAGGCACTTGTCATCTCCCGTCTGGATTACTGCAACTCGCTGTTGGCTGGGCTCCCTGCCTGTGCCATTAAACCCCTACAACTCATCCAGAACGCCGCAGCCCGTCTGGTGTTCAACCTTCCCAAGTTCTCTCACGTCACCCCGCTCCTCCGCTCTCTCCACTGGCTTCCAGTTGAAGCTCGCATCCGCTACAAGACCATGGTGCTTGCCTACGGAGCTGTGAGGGGAACGGCACCTCAGTACCTCCAGGCTCTGATCAGGCCCTACACCCAAACAAGGGCACTGCGTTCATCCACCTCTGGCCTGCTCGCCTCCCTACCACTGAGGAAGTACAGTTCCCGCTCAGCCCAGTCAAAACTGTTCGCTGCTCTGGCCCCCCAATGGTGGAACAAACTCCTTCACGACGCCAGGACAGCGGAGTCAATCACCACCTTCCGGAGACACCTGAAACCCCACCTCTTTAAGGAATACCTAGGATAGGATAAGTAATCCTTCTCACCCCCCCCCCTTTAAGATTTAGATGCACTATTGTAAAGTGACTGTTCTACTGTCATAAGGTGAATGCACCAATTTGTAAGTCGCTCTGGATAAGAGCGTCTGCTAAATGACTTAAATGTAAATGTAAATGTAAATCCAAATAAAAATCAATTTAAATTACAGGCTGTAATGCAACAAAATAGGAAAAATGCCTAGGGGTTGAATACTTGTGCAAAGCACTGGATGCATTCAAACAATTTACTGTACATTTTTAAAAGCTGAGGAAAGATTATCTTGAAAAAAATACAACACTAATCAATCAAAGAAGTGCTTTTAAATTCACAGTGCCGTGTCACTGTACTTACATTCTTTACACCTTAGTTTTTCAACACAATAAGCTATGACTGCATCTGAGGTGACCCATCTATCTCCTGCCTTTATCAAATGCCAATCACTGTATTTTATCTGCTCCTTGTCTGGTTTTGTTGTCAAGAGTCTCTCCCTCATCTGTACTGTACTCTACAGTGCCTTCAGAAAGTATTCATAACCCTGGAACTTTTACACATTTTGTTGTGTTTGTCTGAATATTAAATTGATTAAATTTAGATTTTGTGTCATTGATCTACACTCAATAATAAACCCCATAATATCAAAGTGGAATTATGTTTTTCGAAATGTTTACAAACTAATAAAAAATGAAAAGCTGAAATGTCTGGAGTCTATAAGTATTAAACATTTTGTTATGGCTAGCCTAAATATGTTCAGGAAAAAATGTTCTTGAAGCTGCAGGCGATCTGACGCAATTCAAATAGAAATGTGTGTTATAGATCTGTCATTCTCATTGAAAGCAAGTCTACGAAGCAGTAGATCTGTTCTATGTTCACTATTTAATGCTTCCCGTTCTTAACATTTCTTTTTCCATCTTTAACTTTCAGTTTTGTACACCAGCTTCAAACAGCTGAAAATACAATATGTTTGGTCATGTAAAATATATTTCACAGCAGTTTAGATGCTACAATGATTCTCTACACTATACTTGTTTGTTTTGTCCCATAAACTGAAATTAGGCAAACTATTCAAATTTTGGCAACCAGGAAATCTCGGAGTGATTTCTGTATAGTGCATCTTTAACAAGCCACATAGTACATTGCATGGACTCACTCTGTGTGCAATAGTAGTGTTTAACATGACTTTTAGATGACTATGCAATATCTGTACCCTACACACACAATTATCTGTAAGGTCTCTGTCGAGCAGTGAATTTCAAGAGCAGATTCAACCACATTTCCAATGACCACTGTGTTCTTGGGGACCTTCAATGTTGCAGACATTTTTTGGTACCCTTCCTCAGTAAAAAAAATATTTTGACCAACAAGCGACAGGTTTAATCAGCACCATGGGCAGCACCCTACACACTAAAGCAAGATAAAACTCATCACATTTGTCGAAGCAGAAAATTAGTTGTAGTTGTAAACACCGCTAAAGTCAGTCCATGTTTCAGTGCAGTCAGTCCATGTTTCAGCATCGGCATAGCGGAGAGGGGCCAATGGAATCTTTGCAGGATATCAAGTGGGGTCCATTTGTCCTCATTGGAGCCAGAGTGGGCATTTTCAGTCTGAAAACACTTCTATATAGAAATTCATGGCTGCCTGAGTCAAGGGCACACAGGGCCTCCACCAAGTTGGCTGTTGCGTTCACTGAATCATTCTGACATTTCACCAATGACAGCATCCAACGTGCTGAAGAACAGTCTTTTACATTCAGTCTCTTCTCCTCTGTACTGCTGGCCTGCTGTACTTTTCTCCAAGTATTGCTGGAGATTTGTACTTACATAAGGTCGCTGTTTTCTTGGAGCTAGTGGTGGTGCATCAAATCATTTGGTACTATCAATAGCATTCTTCCAGTTAGAATACCCAGCTTGGGTGAAGGCCTTCTCTGCATTAGCATTAGACAACACAGAACTTTCGACATGGGAAAAAAAATTCAGCATCTGCAGTAACTGAGTATTCCAGCCACTCTCTTCCTATGAACCAGTTCCTCGTAAATTAACATTTTTGGACAGAAAACCTGTGGCTAGGGTAGGATGCTAGTCTAACCTGGCTCCTCTGTTCCAAGATCATCAGGAACAGTTGGAGGTGGAGGAAGCTATGGAGCTGTTGGGGTGGGTAGGCTCTGCACACAGAGCTAGCTGGAGCTCGGTAGAATCATCGCTGTTGGTCTTGATAGCGGCCTCTGTGGTTTGATGCAGATTTGAACTAGCTTAATAGGCTAAGGCTAATAGCACTAATGCTTTTTATAGCATCAAATTTTGATCTTATGGATGGTCAGTCCTTGCATCAATAGATTTGCCTATACATTTCAGTGGTTACATTTCTTTAGCCCCATCCCTCAGCTATTTACCAAAACAGCGGTGGAGTGGCCACTGTGTTATTCATGGAATTTGAGATTACCCCTTTAAATAATGAAAGCAGGAATTCTGAAGAAACACATTGACTTATTTTGGCTGACTCATTTTCACTTCACATTTGTCCATTTTCTCACTACTGAACCGTGCTGTGTAGACTTGAGCCAAGCTGCACTGGCCTGGTTACACATCCACCATAGTTGCAGGAATCATGCTGGAAAGGGCAATGAATGTGAAATAGCCGAGCCAGTTCAGAGCAGTTTGGGTCGGCATGATCGCGTGAAAGGTGAATAGGAGCCAACAGTCTCAGATTTAAATTAGTGCAACTGCTAGTAGAACTGACTTTCTCCAAACAAATGACTTAATTTAAAGACTTAATCACTAAATATTGAGTATGACGATGAGATTGTGTATTTTATAAAGTAATGTGAATCATTTTTAACAATGTACTGTATCTACCCCTATGACCTATGACGGTATTGAAGAACGCGAGGGGAAGAAATGGATGGGTGAACACAGAAATAGCGAGAGAACTGCACTGCAAGTGGAGGTTATTTTGGAAGATGGAGAGTGTCACGATCTCATAAGAAGTGGACCAAAATGCAGCGTGGTATGTGTTCATGATGATATTTTAATTAAAGAAAGCACTGAACACAAAACAATAAACGACCATGAAGCTATAAGAACTGTGCTGACACAAGCAACTAACATAGACAATCACCCACAACCCACAATGACAAAACAGGCTACCTAAATATGGTTCCCAATCAGAGACAACGACTAACACCTGCCTCTGATTGAGAACCATATCAGGCCAACCAATAATAATAATATATGCCATTTAGCAGACGCTTTTATCCAAAGCGACTTACAGTCATGTGTGCATACATTCTACGTATGGGTGGTCCCGGGAATCGAACCCACTACCCTGGCGTTACTACCCTGGCGTTACAAGCGCCATGCTCTACCAACTGAGCTACAGAAAGACCACTGAGCTACAGAAGGACCACAGAAACAGACAAACTAGACATACAACATAGAATGCCCACTCAGATCACACCCTGACCAAACAAAACATATAAATAGGGGTTAGAGGGGTTATGAAGATTGGATATTTATGAAATGTATTTTTAGCATAATTTATTTGTGTTGCTGTTTAATGATCTAATAATCTCCACCTAAATAAATATATTTCATTTTAACAATCAGATCTAATTTGTACTTTTTTTTGGTCATCCCCAAAATGTATTATCAAAATATGATAGAAAAATGGTGTATATTTTACCTGAAACAAATTATACAGTGGTGGATTATGTAATGATTTTGTATGGTATAATAATAATCATCACCATCTATTGGATTTATATTGCCCCAAGTCATTAGTTGTGATAGCTAGAGGGACTTTGTAGTCAGGAGGAAACTGTACTAATGTTTGGCACACTCCGGCTTAGTTTACAGTCATCATTGGTAACAAACTCTGTAACCTGGGACATTTGCCAACCATGGATTAAATACTGTAGTACATTTTGAAAATGAAAAACACATCAGATCTCCCTTGCTGTGTACTATGTGAGTTTTGCCAGCCAAGCTACAACACAGGAACATGAGCAGTCACTAAGGCCAATGTATTGACCAAGCTACAATGAATTTATCAATCATACCTCTCAAGTACATTGACATTTTTTATTGACGTCATGTTCTGGCTTAGTTTACAGTCATCATTGGTAGCAAACTCCGTAACTTGGGGCTATATTTGCCAACCAAGGATTAAACACTGTAGTACATTTTAGTTACAGACACCTTGTTAGTATTCTGAAAATAATGACTAACAACACAACCAACATGTCATTCAAGTTATGGAATATGGAAAGTGGGTGTCTGATGCATCTGCCTTGTGCCCTGAACTTAACAGTATGCTATTGTTATTAATGAAGTCTGAGACACTGTACTGAGGGTTTAACACTATCTGCCCTGACAATGACTCAGATTATTGCAATGGATCATAAATAATATGATGACTTGCCAGTACGTATTGACAAGCATCTTCAATAGGATCTACAAATCTCTGCCGAGAACCATTTTTTCTCATAAAAATTTCAGGGATGATTGATTCACTTGGCATATAATGGTGTCTGCCTGGGTTTCCTCTTTTCTATTTCAATATGTTATTTCAATTCTCCCCACAGTTTCTATCAGTGAGTGGTGTAGGTTGTAATGGAAAAGGTGGAGAGACAACCCAGCTAGCACCTAATGTTCTGAGAACCATGTTTCTTACAGCTTGGAGAGTGTGGTTGTCCGGTGGTTATTTTGCATAGTAGGATAATATCTTGGCTTTGGAACATTCTCAGCATAATGAGAAGGAAGAATTAACAACATGTTATTTTCTTCTCAATAGAGAAAGAGAGGAAAGGAGGAAAGATTGCTTCCTTTGAAGCTGGACAGTTTTTCTTCTGAAGAGAGCAAACATGCTTTTATCCAGTAGGGAGTCAAGGGGTATGAAGATATTCCCCTAATCTATATTAATCTATGGAATTTGTTTCTATGTCAGGTTGTAAATAAAGTGCATTGTGGATGTATTTTGCAGCTGTTGTATTGTTTAAAACACAATGATGAACTATAGACCAAATAGCCTACTGTTGAATCCTGTCACTTTGTTTAGGTTGACTGGTTGTGCTGCCATGAGGACTACTTACAATTAAGATTCCAGTTAGTCTTTCTGTCTTTTTTTTATTTTTACTGTAGGCCTAATGCTCTAAAGTTAGCCCAGGTGAAAGAAGCCTCAACATACACCCCCAAGGTGATCAAAAGAGGCGTGTTTAGTTTAGCTAGTTGAGGTGTGCGACTGAATAAAAAGAGGAAGGATGGGAGGCTGAGCGCACAGGACGGACAGGTGAAGACAGGTGTGGCTTCAAGGTAAGATCATTCTGGCATTGATGCAAACAGACATTGATGCCACAATATGCCCTGCTTTTAAGATATGATGGGTTCTATTTTAACAAAACTAACGCAATGGTAAATCTAAGCGCTGGCGGTAGGGCTATACAGTAGGTTTGGGGGTGTGTCAGATACAGTGGGGCAAAAAAGTATTTAGTCAGCCACCAATTGTGCAGGTTCTCCCACTTAAAAAGATGAGAGAGGCCTGCAATTTTCATCATAGGTACACTTCAACTATGACAGACAAAATGAGAAAAGAAATTCCGGAAAATCACATTGTAGGATTTTTAATTAATTTATTTGCAAATGATGGTGGAAAATAAGTATTTGGTCAATAACAAAAGTTTATATCAATACTTTGTTATATACCCGTTGTTGGCAATGACAGAGGTCAAACGTTTTCTGTAAGTCTTCACAAGGCTTTTCACACACTGTTGCTGGTATTTTGGCCCATTCCTCCATGCAGATCTCCTCTAGAGCAGTGATGTTTTGGGGCTGTTGCTGGGCAACATGGACTTTCAACTCCCTCCAAATATTTTCTATGGGGTTGAGATCTGGAGACTGGCTAGGCCACTCCAGGATCTTGAAATGCTTCTTAGGAAGCCACTCCTTCGTTGCCCGGGCGGTGTGTTTGGGATCATTGTCATGCTGAAAGACCCAGCCACGTTTCATCTTCAATGCCCTTGCTGATGGAAGGAGGTTTTCACTCAAAATCTCACGATACATGGCCCCATTCATTCTTTCCTTTACACGGATCAGTCGTCCTGGTCCCTTTGCAGAAAAACAGCCCCAAAGCATGATGTTTCCACCCCCATGCTTCCCATGCTTTGGTTTTCGTTGGATGCAACTCAGCATTCTTTGTCCTCCAAACACGACGATTTGAGTTTCATCTGACCATATGACATTGTCCCAATTTTCTTCTGGATCAACCAAATGCTCTCTAGCAAACTTCAGACGGAACTGGACATGTACTGGCTTAAGCAGGGGGACACGTCTGGCACTGCAGGATTTGAGTTCCTGGCGGCGTAGTGTGTTACTGATGGTAGGCTTTGTTACTTTGGTCCCAGCTCTCTGCAGGTCATTCACTAGGTCCCCCGTGTGGTTCTGGGATTTTTGCTCGTCCTTGTGATCATTTTGACCCCACGGGGTGAGATCTTGCGTGGAGCCCCAGATTGAGGGATAATTGCTCCCACAGTTGATTTCTTCAAACCAAGCTGCATACCTATTGCAGATTCAGTCTTCCCAGCCTGGTGCAGGTCTACAATTTTTTGTTTCTGGTGTCCTTTGACAGCTCTTTGGTCTTGGCCATAGTGGAGTTTGGAGTGTGACTGTTTGAGGTTGTGAACAGGTGTCTTTTATACTGATAACAAGTTCAAACGGGTGCCATTAATACAAGTAACGAGTGGAGGACAGAGGAGCCTCTTAAAGAGGAAGTTACAGGTCTGTGAGAGCCATAAATCCTGCTTGTTTATAGATGACCAAATACTTATTTTCCACCATAATTTGCAAATAAATTCTTTAAAAATCCTACAATGTGATTTTCTGGATTTTTTTCCCTAATTTTGTCTGTCATAGTTGAAGTGTACCTATGATGAAAATTACAGGCCTCTCTCATCTTTTTAAGTGGGAGAACTTGCACAATTGGTGGCTGACTAAATACTTTTTTGCCCCACTGTATACTTACTGTATGTGTGCTATTTTTATTTTATGGGCGCAGATGCTGGCAGTGGCGTGAAAGGTCTGGGTTTTTATGAATAAACAAGTTGTGGGTGTGTCGAGGCTTGGTCCGTCAATGGCTGGCCAATCATTACATGCTCAATGGCTAAATATGTGGTTTCTTCCAATTACTTATTGTATCGTTTGTATTGCATTGTCATCGACTTCAATTTGAATGTTAGTCCATTATAGCCTAGTTCTTAAATTGCCTACCTCATATTTGAAAAATATGTTGAACATGTTTGTAGTCCACATTGTTCTAACTGCATTGCTTCAATATGGGGGGCACTCAGAGTCTGAGCAGGGGTGGGTGAACACAGGGGCCATGGAGGTTGGAGTGGGGATTTCATTTTTAAATTTAATTTTACCTTTATTTAACTTGGTAAGTCAGTTAAGAACAAATTCTTATTTACAATGACAGCCTACCCTGGCCAAACCCGTATGATGCTGGGCCAATTGTGCACAGCCCTGTGGGACTCCCATTCATAGACGGATGTGATGCAGCCTGGTTTCAAACCAGGTACTGCAGTGACAGCCTCACTCTAGTCTCCCAAGAGGCTCCCGTGTGGTGGGTTACCAGGTGCACAGAGTCTGTTTCAGGGTAACCAGGTGCACCGAGCATGTTTCGGGGTAACCAGGTGCACCGAGCATGTTTCGGGTTACCAGGTGCATGTGGTTCCTAACAGCGGAAATATAGATGTCTTAGTGTCTGGGAAGGGGTGCCCCGTTTCGCCTGGTGGGCAAGGTTATGGAGATGGCTGAGGCTCGGTCGGGATGCGAGGATGGGTGATGCCCAGTGAGATGTTGACCGGTGTCGACTGGGTTGTCAACAGGTTAGGGAGAGTAGGTGTGTCGGCCTGCAGGTCTGTAGTTCCAGGGAGTAAGCTATACGTTCTCAGGTCCAGGGAGAGAGCAGGCAGGCAGGGAGTGTAGGCCTAGAGGTCTGGAGTCAGAGGTCACCAGGTCAATGGGGGCCTGGCTAGAGGCCCAAATTAATAGGTGTGTGAGTGACACTGTCCTTCAGGGGAACAGAGCAGGCAATTAATGTAAAATCGTGTGAGATTAAAATGGACTAACCAAAATGGACTAACATGTAAAAGGCTTGTCAGTTGATATTCTGAAAGTAGTTTGAGGGTTGTAGGTCACATGACGAGGGAACTATTGAAATGTAAAAAGTAAAAAAATGAATGTATAGCCGTGTGAGATTAAATTTGACAAACTAAAGGGTGTACAATATAGAAGGGTAGTCAGTGGACATTCTGAACCTTGGTTGAGTCCAGTAGGTCACATGACCAAGAAGCTTTTGAAATGAGAAAGTTTGAAAAATTAATGTAAAATCTTGTGAGATGAAAATGGACAAACTAAAAAGTGTGCAATATAGAAGGGTAGTCAGTGGACATTCTGAACCTTGTTTAAGGTCAGTAGGTCACATGACCGAGGAGCTATTGAAATTCAAATGTTTGCAAAATTCATCTAAAACATGTGACATGAAAATGGACAAACTAAAGGGTGTGCAATGTGTAGTCCCACCGAGTGTACATTCTTAAACTTGTTTGAGGTCAGTAGGTCACATGACCAAGGAGCTTTGAAATTAGAAATATTGAAAAACATTGAAAATCAATGTAAAATCGTTTGAGATGAAAATGGACAAACAAAAGGTTGTGCTACATATACGGCTACTCAGTGGATATTCTGAACGTAGCTTGAGGGTTGTAGGTAATAAGACTAAGGAGCTATTGAAATTCGAATCTTAAAAAAAAAACATCTCATGAGATGCAAATGGGCAAAAAAAGGATGTCCAACGTGTAGGCCCACTGAGTGTACATTATGAATCTTTTTTGAGGTGTTTATTTTAATTTAATTTAATTTCACTTTTATTTAACTAGGTAAGCTAGTTGAGAATAAGTTCTCATTTACAACTGCGACCTGGCCAAAATAAAGCAAAGTAGTGCAATACAACAACAAAACATAATTACACATGGAATAAACAAGCATACAGTCAATAACACAAAATAAAAAATAAAAAAATAAAGTCTATAAACAGTGTGTGCAAATGGCGTGAGGAGGTAAGGCAATACATAGGCCAATAAATAGCGAAGTAACTACAGTTTAGCAAATTAACACTGGAGTGATAAATAGCAGATGATGATGTTCAAGTAGAAATGCTGGTGTGCAAAATAGCAGAAAAGTAAATAAAAACAATATGGGGATGAGGTAGGTAGATTGGGTGGGCTATTTACAGATCGGCTATGTACAGCTGCAGCGATCGGTTAGCTGCTCAGATAGCTGATGTTTAAAGTTAGTTAGGGAAATATAAGTCTCCAGCTTCAGCGATTTTTCCAATTCGTTCCAGTCATTGGCAGAAGAGAACTGGAAGGAAAGGCGGCCAAAGGAGGTGTTGTCTTTGGGGATGAGCAGTGAGATGTACCTGCTGGAGCGCGTGCTACGGGTGGGTATTGTTATCGTGACCAGTGAGCTGAGCTAAGGCGGAGCTTTACTTAGCGTAGACTTATAGATGACCTGGAGCCAGTCGGTCTGGCGACGAGTATGTAGCGAGGGCCAGCCAACTAGAGCATACAGGTCGCAGTGGTGGGTGGAATAAGGGGCTTTGGTGACAAAACGGATGGCACTGTGATAGACTGCATCCAGTTTGCTGAGTAGAGTATTGGAAACTATTTTGTAAATGACATCGCTGAAGTCGAGGATCGGCAGGATAGTCAGTTTTACGACGGTATGTTTGGCAGTGTGAGTGAAGGAGGCTTTGTTGCGAAATAGGAAGCCAATTCTAGATTTACATTTGGATAGGAGATGTTTAATATGAGTCTGGAAGGAGAGATTACAGTCTAGCCAGACACCTAGGCATTTGTAGTTGTCCACATATTCTAATTCAATCGTCCAGAGTAGTGATGCTAGTCAGGCGGGCAGGTGTGGACAGCGAACGGTTTAAAAGCATGCATTTGGTTTTACTAGCTTTTAAGAGCAGTTTGAGGCCATGGAAGGAGTGTTGTATAGGCATTGAAGCTCGTTTGGAGGTTAGTAACACAGTGTTCAAAGAAGGGCCAGATGTATACAGAATGGTATCGTCTGCGTATAGGTGGATCAGGGAATCACCCGCAGCAAGAGCCAGAGACTGCCAGAGGTCCGGACAACAGGCCCTCCGACTTGACACACTGAACTCTATTTGGCAAGTAGTTGCTGAACCAGGCGAGGCAGTCATTTGAGAAACCAAGGTTGTTTAGTCTGCCGATAAGAATACGGTGATTGACAGAGTTGAAAGCCTTGCCCAGGTCAATGAAGACGGCTGCACAGTACTGTCTTTTATTGATTGTGGTTATGATATTGTTTAGTAGCTTGAGCGTGGCTGAGGTGCATCCGTGACCAGCTCGGAAACCGGACTGCACAGCGGAGAATGTACGGTGGGATTCTAAATGGTCAGTGATCTGTTAATTAACTTGGCTTTTGAAGACTTTAGAAAGGCAAAGCAGGATGGATAAAGGTCTATAACCGTTTGGGTCTAGAGTGTCACCCCCTTTGAAGAAGGAGATGACCGCGGCAGCTATCCAATCTTTAGGGATCTCAGGCGATACGAAAGAGAGGTTGAACAGACTGGTAATAGGGGTTGCAACAAACAACAAATATTGCAACAAAGATAATTTTAGAAAGAGAGGGTCCAGATTGTCTAGCCCAGCTGATTTGTACGGGTCCCGGTTTTGCAGCTCTTTCAGAACATCTGCTATATGGATTTGGGTGAAGGAGGAGCTAGGGAGGCTTGGGCAAGTAGCTGCGGGGGGTGCCAAGCTGTTTTTCGGGGTTGGGGTAGCCAGGAGGAAAGCATGGCCAGCCGTAGAGAAATGCTTGTTGAAATTCTCGATTATCATGGATTTATCGGTGGTGACAGTGTTACCTAGCCTCAGTGCAGTGGGCAGCTGGGAGGAGGTGCTCTTATTCTCCATGGACTTTACAGTGTCCCAAAACTTTTTGGAGTTAAAGCTACAGGATGCAAATTTCTGTTTGAAAATTTTTAAAATAAATAATTTAAAATAGTTTGAGATGTAAACCGGGAAAAAAAGTGTGTGCAATGCCATCGGGTTAGCTGGAACCCGTTTTAAACGTTTTAGGAGTAATGGTTTAAGAGCTAATGAAATGTGAACATTTTGATTTGTCACTATTTTGACGGTCCCTCAGTGCTGTTTGTGGATGTAAGGAAAAATACAGGTGAATATGAGTTGAATATCCAACTTGAATCTGTCTTTACCTCGGTATTATGAACTGCGGTACGGTTAATACCGGCTTTTTGTGGGTCTTAACTTCCCATTAGTGCTGTATGAAAATGGCACCTTTGTGTCAGTTTAAAAGGACACACCTCAAATATTGCCACCCCTATCCCTCAGCACAAGTGAGCTGATGTTAGACAGCTACATTTCTGTACCTGGCGTTCAGAATGGAAAATGCCAGTGTGCAAGTCTTTTTTTAACAGAATTGCAAACTATAATGTCCGTTTGACACTTGCGCCTCCTTACCGTGAGATGAAAATAGAGCCCAACATGTTTTAAGTGGTGCACATCTCATTTTTTTGGCCTGGCTAATACATTATTTGTTTGTTTTCAGGCTGCCTAGTAATTTACCAAGGTATGAATTGTATAGAGTGTGAGGTTGGGGAATCCAGTCATGTAAAAAAATATTTTTAAATATGATTGCACTATGAAATATTTATAATTGCTCCCATCTGTCACTTGCACTTATGTTAGCTTTTTTCAAAAGCATCAGAACCAACCGAACATTTCAACTACAACAACATTCTCAGTAAAAGGTTATAGAAACGTTTTACTTGCTATAATAACAAAATAATTTTAATGAATTGCATTTATATAGCTCCTTTCTGGATGCTTAAAGCACTCACCTCATCCACCACCAATTTGTAGTACCCACATGGATGATGCAGGCAACCACTTGTGCCAGAACGCTGAACACATATTAGCTATCAGGTCGATAAGTGAGGAGTGATATATGCCAATTATGAATGAGGGGGATTATTACATGGCAATGATGGAAATGGGGCCAGGTTGATAATTTACAGATTAGGATGATGATGATAAAAATAATGAATAACGCAATAATCCACATTATAATTCACATTTCCTGTTGCTGCAGGATTATTTTCCTGCTGTCGCAAACTGGGTCAAATTAAGATCCTACATCTGTAGCCAGGACATCGGGTTAACACCCCTACTCGCTATGAAATGTGGTTGTTTATCTACCTTAGTTGAATTACCTGACTAAGTTGCTCTAGATAAAATCGTCAAATAAAATGTAAATTTGTGGGATGTTGAAATCAAGGCCAGGGCGGACTGACCAAATTTCAACCACATTTCAACCACATTTCAACATCCATGGCTCTTCCGATGTCGGTCGGTGCATAGTGGTCTCTCTATTCATAATTTCCTATACCTCGCTTTCAGATGAATCGACTTGTGGTTATCGTTGCGACACTCTTTGTCCCCACTACATACGGTGCTGCAGGCGGTTGTAAGTGATTATTCTATTATTTTGTTGGACTGTGACTTTTCTATCAATGTTGTGACTCTGCATAACTTTTTCCCTTCTTCAATTGTAACAGTGTGGTGTTACCATGATCCTAGTTGTGGTAAGTATTGATTTTATCCACTGATTACAGTGTAATTTCTACTCACAAATTGAAGTGATTGCGATAGCAGTGGATAATAAACTAGAGAATTGATTTATTAGCATATTATATGACCCTTATAAAACGATGGTACATTGACACCATGGTATGATTGATTCCATGTTAAGATGACACCACTTGGTCCAACATTGTCACTGAACATTGCAATGGATCCCGTCAGTCTCCCATCAACATCGTCTCCGCATCAGCAGTGGGCGATGAAACCCTGACTGCCTTCACTTTCACTAAATACGGAGACAACTCCACAATGAACAAGATCAAGAACACTGGCAAAACTGGTGAGGAGAATGGATGGATGCCTTGCTTTGTCAATCCATGCACACAAAGTCCCACTTGAGGAAAATGTATGTACTAAACCAGGAACCTTCATTTTCGAAATGTAACCAATTCCTCTCCTCCTCTCTTTCTTTCAGTCAAAGTGACGCTCGCGAGTGGTGTCCAGGTTACAGGTGGGGCACTGTCTGAGGCCTATGACAGCCTGCAGTTTCACCTCCACTGGGGGAATGGTACCTCAGTACCTGGGTCGGAGCACACAGTGGATGGAACACGCTACCCCATGGAGGTATGGAAAGGTTCAACACAACATTGCTGCGTTCTGATTCTCTAACCTTCTCCAGAATTATGCCCCCTCCCTTCCACACTCCCACTTCTTGGATTTGTGAAAGCATGGCTGGAAGGAATTTCCACCATATTCCAAACACTAATCCATTCCTTTTAAATTCATGCAGGGAAGAGTGTATGCGTGCACTTTGGGAGAAGGGTTGAGATTCTGAATGTAGCCCATGTCACATAGGGTGACACTTCTCATACTGATGCACATATACCAAACTGCAATGGACCAATGTCAAGGTCTTCATTTAGCCTTAGTCCAGTCTGAATTATTCCCCTCCAGCCAAACTGCATCCCTGCCACTTGGTTTACTATAAATCTGACAGATGGGGAAACGTAACCTCTCTCAAATTAATAAATGGTGCAATAGTCCACTGTTGTACTGAGGCATTTATACGTTCCTTTCCTCAAGAATCGAAGCATATATATATCATTAAATGACATTTCTTTTGAACAGCTCTAAGTATGGCAGATTGTAGTCTACCTTTTTAAATGAATCATTCCAATATTTTAATTTTCCAATCGATTCAGATAACTTTTATAGATCATCTGTTATGCTTCACCTTTCAGATGCACATAGTAAATGCCAAGTCGTCGCTCAATGGCAATACGACCGCGGCCGTTGCAGACGACACGGGACTCGCTGTTCTTGGCTTCTTCATAAAGGCGAGTGGATGGTTTAACCTTCCTAGAAATGGCATCCATTTTTCCACTGTAGATTGGGCATTTCAGTGTTTTATTGCTGTTTTTGTTTATAAAGTCAATCTTGTTCCATAAAGGCCATGCCGAGTAATGTGACTGGTTCACCAGCAGCCTGGAATACTCTGACATCATACTTGGCCAACATCACACTAAAAGGTGAGAGGAGAGATTTAACTGGTTCTGATTTGATCAAGAACTACTTCCTCGAAATAAAGTTTGGAAGAGGATTTGGGTTGAATTTTTCTTTTTTAATTCAACATTTGTATTTTTCTTGTTCCATTTCAGTACCATATTATTTTGGTATATGTTTTATTTCTCTCTTCCTCCAGATGAGTATATAAACATTACTCATGATGCTTTTTCATTGGATGAGCTCCTGGAAGGGGTGGACCGCACTAAATACTACCGTTACCTTGGATCCCTGACCACTCCAAACTGCAACGAGGCTGTGGTGTGGACCATGTTCAAGGATCCCATCAAAGTCAGCCAGGATTTGGTGAGTTTGTGCAACAATTTCACAATAAACTGAATACAATTTCTACTTACCAGGAAATAAACATAGCTCCGACAAGAAACATGGACTGTATTCAAATATCTTCAAGTGCAGGATCCATTCCTTATCCATTCTGCTTTTGAAATATTATCACAGTAATGATTCCAAAATAATACCGGCCTGAGGAAAGACACATGGAACAAGGGGTTAATATGGTAATCAGGGCGAGCTGTAATCTATAACAAACCTTGTTCAGTCTCCTCAGGACGTTGAATGGCCCCACAAACTGAGGACCCAGCTTCTGGCAGGGCAGGTGGAGGGTCGAGAGCCAGACCCGGTCCCCCGGCGTGAACACCGGGGCCTCACTGCGGTGGCGGTCGGCGCTCTCCTTCTGCCACCTGATGGCCCGTTGCAGGTGCACATGGGCAGCGTCCCTTGTCTCCTCCGAGCACCGAAACCACTCATCCCCTGCAGTTGCTTCGATCTGGCTCTGATGCCACGGTGCCAGAACCGGCTGATAACCTAGTACGCATTGGAAAGGAGATAGGTTAGTGGAGGAGTGGCGGAGTGAGTTCTGGGCCATCTTTACCCAGGGGATGAAACCGCCCACTCCATCGGCCAGTCTTGGCAATAGGACCGCAGATACCTACCCACATCCTGGTTAATTCTCTCCACCTGCCCGTTACTCTCGTGGTGAAAACATGAGGTGAGGCTGACCGAGACCCCCAGACATTCCATAAATGCCCTTCAAAACCTGAACGTGAACTGGGGACCCCGATCAGAAACTATATCCTCAGGCACCCCTTAGTGCCGGAAGACGTTGGTGAACAGGGCCTCCGCAGTTTGTAGGACCGTAGGGAGACCGGGCAAAGGAAGGAGACGGAAGGACTTAGAAAACCGATCCACAACGACCAGGATCGTGGTGTTTCCTTGTGACGGAGGAATATCCGTCAAGATATTCACTGATAGGTGTGGCTATGACCGTTGTGGAACAGGTAGGGGTTGTAATTTCCCTCGGGGCAGGTGTCTAGGTGCCTTGCACTGGGCGCACACAGAGCAGGAGGAAACACAAACCCTCACGTCCTTAGCCAGGATAGACCACTAACACAGGGCACTGTCCGACCGATGCCAGGATGACCAGAGGAGGGTGACGTGTGGGCCTAATATATCAAACGGTCGCGGACAGCAGACGGAACGTACAGACATCCAACTGGACGGGCTCTGTACGTAATGCCCGCTCGATGTCCGCGTCCACCTCCCACACCACCGGTGCCACCAGGCAAGAAGCCGGAAGTATGGTGGTGGGATCCGTGGACTGCTCCTCTGTGTCATACATCCGGCAAAGTGCGCCTGCCTTAGCGTTCTGGGAACCTGGTATGTAGAGGATAGGGTGAAAACAAAAAGGGTGAAAAACATAGCCCACCCTGCCTGGCGAGGGTTCATTCTCCTCGCCGCCCGGATGTACTCCAGATTGGGGTGATCAGTCCAAATGAGAAAAGGGTGTTTAGCTCCCTCAAGCCAATGCCTCCACACCTTCAGAGCCTTGACGACAGCCAACAACTCCCGGTCCCCCACATCATAGTTACGCTCCGCCGAGCTGAGCTTTTTCGAAAAGAAAGCACAGGGGCAGAGTTTTTGTGGCGTACCCGAGCGCTGAGACAGTACAGCTCCTATCGCAGCCTCGGACGCGTCCACCTCCACTATAAATGCCAAGGAGGGGTCAGGATGAGCCAGCATGGGAGCCGAGGTAAACAGAGCCTTTAGGTGACCAATAGCCCTGTCTGCCCCAGCTGACCACTGCAGTCGCACCGGCCCCCCATTCAGCAATGAGGTAATGGGAGCCTCTACTTGATCAAAGCCCCGGATAAACCTCCAGTAGTAGTTGGCAAACCCTAAGAACCTATGCACCTCCTTTACCGTGGTTGGAGTCGGCCAATTACGCACGACTGAAATGTGGTAATTTTCCATCTCCACCCCTGATGCGGAAAGGCGGTACCCTAGGAAAGAGACGGACTGTTGGAAGAACAGAAATTTCTCATCCTTGACGTACAGGTCATACTCCAACAGTCGACCAAGCACCCTGCACACCAGGGACATATGATCGACGCATGTAGCGGAGTATATCAGAATGTCAACGAAGACTGCGGGAGCATTCATCAACCCGTACGGCATGACATAGTCATAGTCAATTGACCTCGATAGTCAATACATCGGCGTAAGCCTCCATTCTTCTTCTTCACAAAAAAGAAACTTGAGGAGGCAGGTGAAGTGGAAGGCCGAATGTATCCCTGCCCCAGAAATTCGGAGACATATGTTTCCATAGCCGCCGTCTCCTCCTGTGACAGAGGATACAAGTGACTCCTGGGAAGTGCTGCGTCTACCAGGAGATGTATCGCACAATCCCCCCGTTGATGGGCTGGTAGTTGAGTCGCCTTTGTCTTACAGAAGGCGAGAGCCAAATCGGCATATTCAGAGGGGATGTGCACAGTGGAGACCTGGTTTGGACTTTCCACCGTAGTTGCACCTATGGAAACACCTACACACCTCCCCGAGCACTTACGTGACCATCCCTTGAGAGCCCTCTGTTTCCACGAAGTAGTGGGGCCATGATAGGCCAACCAGGGTAGGCCCAGCACCACGGGAAATGCAGGAGAATCAATAAGGAAGAGACTAATTCTCTCCTTATGACCCTCCTGCGTTATCATGCATAAGGGAGCGGTGGTCTCCCTAATCAGCCCTGACCCTAATGTCCGACTATCTAAGGCGTGCACAGGGAAGGGCATATCAACAGGAACAGTAGGGATCCCTAAACTATGTGCAAATGAACGATCAATAAAGTTCCCAGCTGCGCCTGAATCTACTAGCGCCTTATACTGGGAATGCAGGGAAAACTCAGGAAATTATATGAACACAAGCATGTGAGCAACAGGGAGCTCTGGTTGAGTCGGGTGCCTACTCACCTGGGATGATCCAACAGTGCCCTGCCTGCTACCTCGACTCCCTGCAGAACCTCCCCAGCAATGACCAGCAGTGTGTACTCTGCGGCCACAGGTGGTGCAGGGAATGTCCCCCCTCCGGTCCCCCTCAGAGCAGCACCTCCTTGCTCCATAGGTGTCGGATCGGAGGTGCTGGGGGATGGAACTGACGGACCCCGATCCGGACGTCCACGGGCAGCCAACAGGTTATCCAGCCGGATGGATAGGTCAACCAGCTGGTCAAATGTAAGGGTGGTGTCTCTGCAGGCTAGCTCCCGATTAACGTCCTTGCGTAGACTACACCTGTAGTGGTCGATCAGGGCCCGCTCATACATCCCGTGCCGGCGGCCAGAGTTCGAAGTCCAGTGCAAAGTCTTGTGTGCTCCTCATCCTCTGTCTAAGATGAAACAAGCGTTCCCCCGCCGCTCTTCCTTCAAGTGGATGATCGAAAACCGCCCGGATACGGCGGGTGAAATCCTCATAGTTGCCAACGTCGCTCCTTCCTTTCCCCAGACGGTGTTGGCCCAATTCAAGAGCTTTCCCAGATACACAGGAGATGAGGGCGTTTACACCCTCGCGTCCCGAAGGAGCCGGGTGGACGGTTGCCAGGTAGAGCTCCAGCTGGACAAGGAACCTCTGGCACCCGGCAGCCATCCCATCATATTCCCTCGGGAGCTCGAGCCGAATCCCACTGGGTTCAGGTGAAGGAGGGGTGGACAGCGGTGTGGCTTGTTGTGGGAGCTGGGGTGATGATGATGGGGTTGCTGGAAAACCCCCTCTCTCCCATCGCTCCATAGTTTGCAGCACGCGATCCATGGCTGTGCCGAGACTCCGCAACATAGTCGCGTGCTGCTGGACGCTCTCCTCCACAGGTATAGGAGGGCCGTGTGCACCTGCTGACTCCATTAGGTCGGGTGCGTGTTTCTGTCAAAGGTCTAGGTGATGCTGGTAAGGCGGAGTCAGGCTCAGGACACAGAGATGAGTAATACCGGAACTTTACTTCAAAACAATATTCCATGAAGGAGACAAAATAATCCAGTACACAAAACGAGACAACTTGGCAATAACAAACACGCACAAAATCAAGGGGGAAACCAGAGGGTTAAAGAGTGGAACAATGATTATGGAATGGAAACCAGGTGTGTACAATGAAGACAAAACAAATGGAAAATGAAACGTGGATCGGTGGCGACTAGAAAACCAGTGACGTCGACCGCCAAACGCCACCCGAACAAGGGGAGGGACCAACTTCGGCTGAAGTAGTGACAGGGTCAAACGTTTCAGGTAGCCTTCCACAAGCTTTCCACAATATGTTGGGTGAATTTTGGCCCATTCCTCCCGACAGAGCTGGTGTAACTGATTCAGGTTTGTAGGCCTCCTTGCTCGCACACACTTTTTCAGTTCTGCCCCAAAACGTTCTATGGTATTGAGGTCAGGGCTTTGTGATAGCCTCTCCAATACCTTGACTTTGTTGTCCTTAAGCCATTTCGCCACAACTTTGGAAGTATGCTTGGGGTCATTGTCCATTTGGAAGACCCATTTGCGACCAAGCTTTAACTTCCTGACTGATGTCTTGAGATGTTGCTTCAATATATGTCAACATAATTTTCCTTCCGCATGTTGCCATCTATTTTGTGAAGTGCATCAGTCCCTCCTGCAGAAAAGCACCCGACAACATGCTGCTGCCACCCCCGTGTTTCATGGCTGGGATGGTGTTCTTTAGCTTGCAAGCATCCCCCTTTTTCCTCCAAACATAACGATGGTCACCATGGCCAAACAGTTCTATTTTTGTTCCATCAGACCAGAGGACATTTCTCCAAAAAGTACGATCATGTGCAGTTGCAAACCGCAGTCGGGCTTTTTTATGGCGGTTTTGGAGCAGTGGCTTCTTCCTTGCTGAGCGGCCTTTCAGTTTATATCGATATAGGACTCGTTTTACTGTGGATATAGATACTTTTGTCCCGGTTTCCAAACAGCTTCTTTGCTGTTGTTCTGGGATTGACTTGCACTTTTTGCACCAAAGTACGTTCATCTTTAGGAGACAGAAGGCGTCTCCTTCCTGAGCGGTGTGACGGCTGCGTGGTCCCATGGTGTTTACACTTGCGTACTATTGTTTGTACAGATGAACATGGCACCATCATGCGTTGCTCCAAGGATGAACCAGAATTGTGGAGGTCTACACTTTTGTAGGTATTGGGTGTTTTCTACCACGATGTTAAGCAGAGACACTGAGTTTGAAGGTAGGTCTTGAAATACATCCATAGGTACGCCTCCAATTGACTCAAATTATGTCAATTAGCCTATCAGAAGCTTCTAAAGCCATGACATAATCTTCTGGAATTTTCCAAGCTGTTTAATTTTTATTTTACTAGGCAAGTCAGTAAAGAACAAATTCTTATGTTCAAAGACAGCCGAGGAACAGTGGGTTAACTACATTGTTCAGGAGCAGAATGACAGTATTGTATCTGGTCAGCTCGGGATTCAAACTTGCAACCTTTCAGTTACTAATCCAATGCGCTAAGCACTAGGCTCCCCTGCAGCCCCAAAGGCACAATCAACTAAGTCTTTGTAAATTTTTGTCCCACTGGAATTGTGATGCTTTGAATTATAAGTTAAATAATCTGTCTGTAAATAACTGTTGGAAAAATGACTTGTGTCATGCACAAAGTAGACGTCCTCACCGACTTGCCAAAACTATAGTTTGTTAACAAGAAATGTGTGGAGTGGTTGAACAAGGAGTTTTAATGACTCCAACCTAAGTGTCTGTAAACTTCTGACTTCAACTGTATATATTCTGTATCTTCATTTTGAGCCAGTTTCAAACAGCAGGTTAATAATCCTGCAGCAACAGAAAATATGAATTATGTTGATTATACTTTTTGCATATTTTTTTACAGGGGTTGCTACATTTTTCATTAGGGAATGTCAAGTCTGAAATGAAAATCACAAACTTTAGAAAAGCTTTTTAAACCTTGAATACAGTAGAAGCAACAACAGGATGATCAAATTAAGATATCACAATCTGTACATATATTTCAGTAATTTGTCATTTTTATTCAACTTTTAACCAGAATGCAGTGACATGCCTCAAAGTTGTTTTTGTGATATATGTATATATTTACTTGGAGAGCAGTTATCTCAAAGTTTAGTTGATTTCACATTACTTGGCAGCTCAACTGAAAGTAGATGTTGAGCTGACGTTTGTGCCCAGTGGGTAAAGCCATTGGGCCAGCCTGATGTCACACTTATGTCTATGATCCTAGTAATTCATTAACCTTCTCTACTCAGATTGATCTCTTCAGCACAACAGTGCACATTGACCACAACTCCACCTCTGACTTGATGACCAACGTCTTCAGGAACATCCAGCCTGTCAACGACTGGGTGGTGACGACCCAGGGCCATCCAGCGTCGGGAGCCTCCACAATGCGCTCCTCTCTGGGCCTAATGGCCCTGGCCTGGATGCTGCTGAGGGTTTAGTGACGGCTACTAACGCCTCACCTGAAGTGCACTACCATACATACATCGATTACCAACAGGGTTCACTTTGATCCAAGGAGAAACTATTTGTTAAAGCAACAATTATAGCAAAATATCAACTTATTTATTATCCAAACATCATTAGACATGTAATTAATCTGAAAAAGAAAAATGACCGAAACATACTTATTTTAACAAAATTACAGTACATTTTAATGTACCGTATAATGAAAAAATATGTAATGTGCATTTATTTTCCAAAATTCAACCCACAATACTAAGAAGCTAATTGACCATAATTTGATTAAAGTATAATTTAGTTTTCTGAACTTTGAAGTAAATATTAATGCTGTCATATTTATGTAGTTAAAGCCACTGCCATTTAAAGAGACAGTACATCAGTTCACTTCAAAAGGTGATCCTGAGAGCCGACTTTTTGGACGACTTTATTGGAAGATTTTTATATGCACAAAATAAGGTCATTTTGGTTTTGTACACAGTCTTATGATACGTGGTATAGAAAAGTATAATCTTAGGTGAGTATGTGGATAGCTATATCTAGGCAGATGATCTGTCTTACTGGTCAAAATAATTGTTACAGGTCCCCCTCCGCCCTCTGGTGGTATGAATAACTTGTAATTAAAGTATGTCTACAGAAAAACCTTGATAAAAAAACGATTCCTATTTATCAAATTACAATAGGCGGAATTGTGTGTTTTGGCCTGGGTTCAAAACAGTTACTGAGGATTAAAGGGATGTTGACATGGTTTCTGCCTTAGAATGACAAGACAATTGATGAACATTGACAAACGGCCATTCCTTTAGTCAATGCAGTTTTACCAGTTGTCGTGAAAGGTCATTGTATGTCAACAGCAGTATAGAAGACTGAGGGCGGTGGTAGACTTAGGTGGTATACCTGAATGCATGTCTCAGTGTGCCTAAATTACTTTTCCACATGTACACTATTGCCTCAATGAATTCTGTATATTTAGTAATGCTGAATTTTGTAATTAGGTGGGAGGTGGGAATTTACCAGTTGTGAAGTAGTAAATACCATTTAGATGAATTCATGTCCTTTGATCTCGTTGAAAAATCCCAATTGGCTAATGGCCAACCATCTGCGTCAACCAACATTTAAATGTCCAGCTATCATGTTTGTAAACAAATTATAGAGTAAAAAAAGAAACATTAATAGATTGCTTTTTGTTGTTATATTTTACATGACTCCTTCATGCTTTGTTGAATATGAACTTTCTTGATTACCCAACGGTGGGACAGACTGTTTGTCTGCTTATTACCTACAATTGATCAATTGAAAGTTAGTTACTTTAAGGAGCAGTTCACTCTCTGTGGGTCTAACCCCAAGAAGTTCTGGAAAATGGTTAAAGACCTGGAGAATAAACCCTCCTCTTCACAGCAGCCCATGTCACCTAAAGTTGATGATGTGGTTGTTACTGACAAGAAGCACATGGCTGAGCTTTTTATTCACCACTTCATTAAGTCAGGTCTACTATTTGACTCAGCCATGCTTCCTTGCCTGTCCAACAATTTGTCATCTCCTTCCCCTTCTAATGTGACCAGCCCCGATACTCCTCCCTTTTTTCCCCTGCTCCGCTACAAAGTCCCTCCCTGCAGGAGGTCACTGAGTCCGAGGTGCTAAAGGAGCTCCTTACACTTGACCCTAAAAAACATCTGGGTCAGATGGTTTAGACCCTTTTTTCTTAAGGTTGCTGCCCCTATAATCGGCAAGCCTATATCTGACCTTTGAAACCTGTCTCTCCTCTCTGGGGAAGTTCCCATTGCTTGAAAGGCAGCCATACCCCTCTCCCCACAGGTTTGATTACTACCTCTGAGGGTTTAGAGCTTGAGGTAGTCACCTCATACAAGTACTTGGGAGTAAGGCTTGACGGTACACTGTCCTTCTCTCAGTACATATCAAATCTGCAGGCTAAAGTTAAAACTAGACTTGGTTTCCTCTATCGTAATCATTCCTCGTTCACCCCAGCTGCCAAACTAACCCTGATTCAGATGACCATCCTACCCATGCTAGATTACGGAGACATACTTTATAGATCGGTAGGTAAGGGTGCTCTAGAGCGACTAGATGTTCTTTACCATTCGGCCATCAGATTTGCTACCAATGATCCTTATAGGACACATCACAACACTCTATCCCTTCTGTAAACTGGTCTTTCTGTATACCAGTCGGCAACCCTCACTGGTTGATGCTTATTTATAAAAACCTTCTTAGGCCGCACTCACCCCTATCTGAGATATCTACTGCAGCCCTCATCCTCCACATACAACACCCATTCTGCCAGTCACATTCTGTTAAAGGTCCCCAAAGCTCTCACATCCCTGGGTCGCTTTCCTTTTCAGTTCGCTGCAGCTAGCGACTGGAATGAGCTGCAACAAACACTCAAACTGGACAGTTTTTATCTCAATCTCTTCATTCAAAGACTCAATCATGGACAATATCAATATTGTTGTTGTGTTGTGTTGCTAATTATCATGGGGCGGCAGGTAGCCTAGTGGTTAGATCGTTGGGCTAGTAACAGGAAGGTTGCAAGATCAAATCTTTGAGCTGACAAGGTGCAAATCTGTCGTTCTGCCCCTGAACAAGGCAGTTAGCCCACTGTTCCTAGGCCATCATTGAAAATAAGAATTTGTTCTTATCTGACTTGCCTGGTAAAAAAATGCACACTCTTACTGACAGTTGTGTCTGCTTTGTGCAATGTATTGTTGTCTCTACCTTCTTGCCCTTTGTGCTGTTGTCTGTGCCCAATGTTTGTACCCTGTGTTGTGCTGCTACAACGTTGTGCTGCCATGTTGTGTTTTTACCATGTTGTGTTGCTGCCATGCTATGTTGTTGTCTTAGGTCTCACTTTCTGTAGAGTTGTGTTGTTTCTTTTGTTGTGATGTGTGTTTTGTCCTATATTTTTATTTATTATATTTTTATTTTTAATATCAGCACCCGTCCCCGCAGGAGGCCCTTAGCCTTTTGGTAGGCCGTCATTGTAAATAAGAATTTGTTCTTAACTGACTTGCCTAGTTAAATAAAGGTTAAATAAATACATAAAAAATATGCTGTTATAGAAGTAATTACCTTAGTAGGTGACATCAGAGGTCAGCAAGTGGTAGAATTTGGATCTCAGGGATGATGACATTCCCACTAGTTGGAGGGCCATTCTAGTTGGTTTTCCTCAGTTGTATGTGGTTAATTCGCACTTTCCACTTGGTTACAAAAACAGCATTAGTGAGGCACTGTTATCATTTCCTTCAGACTCTCCTCCTTTTTATGTGAATCATTAATCAACCCTGAAATTGCAGAGCGCCAAATTCAAATGACATAAATAGTAATAA
>NC_068443.1:14718347-14738347 GCF_023373465.1 Oncorhynchus keta | reverse complement strand
TCGCTGTCACTCCCAGCTCTGAGGGGAGACTCACACAGGGCGCTCCATGGGCCGGTTGAGCCGGAAATATTCAGATAGAAATATACTATGTAGAACAAACATGCCTCTCTGACATGTGCAATAAGAAACCACATGGTCTCTGTTCATGGCGTTTCTGTCTGCAGCATTCAACAACGTTTAGCTGCTGAACGTGGCCCTGGTGACTATGATTTCAGGGTCAAATTCACTAGGAACCAAACAGAAGCAAACAGGGAGGGACGACCTGAACTTGTCCAATGAGAAATGCTTGTTTTTGTTTTCTGTTGCCCAAAACATTGCTATGGATTATGCAATAATGAATATGGCCCACGTGTTAACGAAGCATACCGTGAATTATGCTTAGTTATGCTGTTTGTATATTTAATTTAACACCAGCAGAATGTACACCAGGATGATTTGAACTTTGACCAAGCACCAAAACAGCCTGCACTACATAGATTAATGGGTTAGTTCTGCTAGCTTGAACTCCCAGTCTGCTTAGTGTGCTTCACCGGTTTTAAATGATACCCCTCAGACACATACAAACACACATGAACACGCAAATGCACACACACACGCACATTCCCACAAGCAAGTAATCACCAGTATGCTTATTAGTGCCGATGCAAGCATATGTAAAACAAACACTTGTACACACACGCACACGCCTCAGGTTCCTGGGAAACCGTATTCATGAGGGCAGAGGTCGTCTGTGGTTTAATTGCTTTAATCTGTAATAGTTGTAGTTATTGGCAGGTCTCCCTTCCTTGTAACAACCGTGCCCTTGGACAGATGAGGACATTGATCTTCTCTCTTCCTTTTTCTCTGTCTTGATCTTCCTAATTCTACCCTCATTCTCTATCTTCTTCTTCCATGTCTTCCTCTGTTTGATTCCCCCATTCTCTCCCAGCTCTCTCTCACATTCATTTTTACCAAACCTCTCTTCTTTCTCTCTCAACTAATTATCCCCCTTCCAACCTTCTCTCACTCTGTCTCTCTTTCCATCCTTCTCTCTCCCTCCTCTCTCTCTACTGCAACTGACCTGTCCCTCTATTAGCTGTATTACAGTTTATTAGGAGCCTTGACCTTCAGGAAGGCTGTGGTAATGATATGTAGCCACATAGAGCTTACAGGTCACACACACACACGCACGCACGCACGCACGCACGCACGCACGCACACACACACACACACACACACACACACACACACACACACACACACACACACACACACACACACACACACACACACACACACACACACACACACACACACACACACACACACACACACACACACACACACACACACACACACACACACACACACACAGCTTCCCTGGCCTGACTGTTAGACGTTTTGCTCCGTTTCCCTCGTCTGGTACACCCTCTCACCCCACTGTCGGTCTTACCCCCTCTCACTAGAGGTCTTCCCGAGTGCAAAAACTTTGACCCATTTCGAAATGGACTCGGGGCTTTCCTCCATAATATTTATAGAGACCCAGTCCGAACGGACCCAATGACAACCAGATCCGGCCCTGTATAGACCCGGGCCTGTCTCTCGGTAGCCGATGTGAACAAAACCTTTAAACAGGTCAACATTCACAAAGCCGCTGGGCCATATGGATTACCAGGATGTGTACTCAAGCATGCGAGGACCAACTGTCAAGTGTCTTCACAGACATTTTCAACCTGTCCCTGACCGAGTCTGTAATACCTACATGCTTCAAGCAGACCACCATAGTCCCTGTGCCCATGAACACCAAGGTAACATGCCTAAATGACTACTGACCCGTAGCAATAATATCTGTAGCTATGAAGTGCTTTGAAAGGCTGGTCATGGCTCACATCAACACCGTCATCCCAGAAACCCTAGACCAACTTCAATTCGCATAGCGTCCGAACAGATCCACAGATGACGCAATCTGTATTGCCCTCCACACTGCCCTTTCCCAGCTGGACAAAATTAACCCATACAATATAATGCTTTTCATTGACTTCAGCTCAGCATTCATCACCATAGTGCCCTTAAAACTTATCACTAAGCCAAGGACCCTGGGAATAAACACCTTCCTCTGCAACTGGATCCTGGACTTCTTGATGGGCCTCCCCCAGGTGGTAAGGGGAGGCAACAACACATTTGCCACACTGACCCTCAACACGAGCGCCCCTCAGGGGTGCATGCTTAGTCCCTTCTTGTACTCCCTTCTTGTACTCCCTGATCAGGCCTACCTGATGGGTAGGCCTGATCACCGACAACGATGACACAGCTTATAGGGAGGATGTCAGAGACCTGGCAGTGTGGGGCCATTACAAAAACCTCTCCCTCAACGTTATCAAGACAAAGGAGCTGATCGTGGACTACAGGAAAGGGAGGGTATAGCATGTACCCATTCACAGGGCTGTAGTGGAGCAGGTAGAGAGCTTTAAGTTCCTTGGTGTCCACATCACCAAGGTCCAAACACAACAAGACAGTTGTGAAGAGGGCACAACAATGCCTATTCTCCTTCAGGAGACTGAAAAGTATTGGCATGGGTCCTCAGATCCTCAAAAAAGTTTTACAGCTGCACTATCTAGTGCATTGTGACTGGTTGCAAAAAGCTCCTGAACCTCTACGGGATCACCCCCCCCGCGGGACGGTTGAACTGACGTGCGCTAATGTGATTAGCATGAAGTAGTAATTAACAAGAACATTTCCCAGGACATCGACATATCTGATATGGGCAGAAAGCTTAAATTACAGTGAAATAATAACATGCTATTGTTTGAGGGGAGTTCACAGTTATGAACTTGAAATTGTAATAATAAACTAAGTAGGCACATTTGGGCAGACTTGATACAACATTTAGAACAGAAATACAATGGTTCATTGGATCAATCTAACACTTTGCACATAAACCACTGCCATCAAAATCTATATTGCACCTAAGCTTGAATAATACATTGTGGCCTTTCTCTTGCATTTGAAATATGATGAAAAAAATGTATTAAAAAAACGCATGTTTTTTTCTATGTATTATCTTTTACGAGATCTAATGTGTTATATTCTCCTACATACATTTCACATTTCCACAATATGCATATCCTTGCTTCAGGTCCTGAGCTACAGGCAGTTAGATTTGGGTATATCATTTTCAGTGAAAATTGAAAGAAAGGGTCCGATCTTTAAAGCTATAAGACTGCCGAACAGTTAATCAAATGGCTACCCGGACTTTGAATGACCAGTTCAAACACATGCATCTTCAATTCCCATCCCCATATCCCTCTTCTTCTCCTCTATTTTCCTTTGTTCACTTCTTCCACCCGCACTTTTCTTCTTTCTAGCACTCTCTTTTCTCCACTTCTATTCCTCCCATCTCTCTCCATTTGCCCCTTTCTTCATTGCTGGCCTTTTATTTGTCTTAATTGAAGTGGCCTGTTTGATGCCCTTTTCTCTTCTTTCCTCCATCCCTCCAACCCCCCACCCCTTTTCTCTTCTTTCCTCCATCCCTCCAACCCCCCACCCCTTTTCTCTTCTTTCCTCCACCCCTCCAACCCCCCACCCCTTTTCTCTTCTTTCCTCCATCCCTCCAACCCCCCACCCCTTTTCTCTTCTTTCCTCCATCCCTCCAACCCCCCACCCCTTTTCTCTTCTTTCCTCCATCCCTCCAACCCCCACCCCTTTTCTCTTCTTTCCTTCCCTCCAACCCCCATCCCTCCAACCCCCACCCCTTTTCTCTTCTTTCCTCCATCCCTCCAACCCCCCACCCCTTTTCTCTTCTTTCCTCCATCCCTCCAACCCCCCACCCCTTTTCTCTTCTTTCCTCCATCCCTCCAACCCCCCACCCCTTTTCTCTTCTTTCCTCCAGTAGTGTGTAGTGTGAAGGGTCCCCAATGCCGTGGGTCTGAATGGCAGTAGTAGTGGGACTGTAAACCAACACCGTGGGACTGATTTGGTTTGGCTTCTATGGGATTTTAGGCTCAGGCTTTTATTGCCAATGCCCTCTCTTCTTCACCCACCCTCATTTTCATCAATGGTTACCCTTTCACCTGCTCTTTCTTTCTTTCTTTCTTTCTTTCTTTCTTTCTTTCTTTCTTTCTTTCTTTCTTTCTTTCTTTCTCTCTCAGGCTCTCTCTCGTTCGTTTACCCCTTAAACATCTTTGATTCTCCTTCTCTCTCTTCTTTCTCTCCTTTTTCTCCCTTCTCTCACTCTCTCCTTCCCTCCCCTCCCCCTTCTCAACCAGTAGTCATGCTCATTATGAGTTCAAGGTGTTCATGTCTGTGACTGTGGCTATGCCATTAGAGCTGCTAGTCAGCCAGTCAATCAATCAGTCAGCCAGTCAGTTGGTCAGCCAGCCAGTCAGTCAGTCGGTCAGTTGGTCAGCCAGCCAGTCAGTCTGTTAGTCAGTCAGTCGGTCAGTCAGCCACTCAGTTGGTCAGCCAGTCGGTCAGTCATTCAGTCAGCCAGTCAGTCTGTCAGTCAATCAGTATGTGAAGTGGTGAGAACCTGTCCTGGTTTAAATTGGGATTCTCCATAGGTATCTAGATCTGTCTCTTTCCCACTATCTCCTATTTGACACTTTCATCCTCCACTCCCAAATCAAAATCAAATCAAATTTTATTTGTCACATACACATGGTTAGCAGATGTTAAATGCGAGTGTAGCGAAATGCTTGTGCTTCTAGTTCCGACAATGCAGTGATAACCAACAAGTAATCTAACTAACAATTCCAAAACTACTGTCTTATACACAGTGTAAGGGGATAAGGAATATGTACATAAGGATATATGAATGAGTGATGGTACAGAGCAGCATACAGTAGATGGTATCGAGTACAGTATATACATATGAGATGAGTGTGTAGACAAAGTAAACAAAGTGGCATAGTTAAAGTGGCTAGTGATACATGTATTACATAAGGATGCAGTCGATGATGTAGAGTACAGTATATACATATGCATATGAGATGAATAATGTAGGGTAAGTAACATTATATAAGGTAGCATTGTTTAAAGTGGCTAGTGATATATTTACATAATTCCCATCAATTCCCATTATTAAAATGGCTGGAGTTGGGTCAGTGTCAATGACAGTGTGTTGGCAGCAGCCACTCACTGTTAGTGGTGGCTGTTTAACAGTCTGATGGCCTTGAGATAGAAGCTGTTTTTCAGTCTCTCGGTCCCAGCTTTGATGCACCTGTACTGACCTCGCCTTCTGGATGATAGCGGGGTGAACAGGCAGTGGTTCGGGTGGTTGATGTCCTTGATGATTTTTATGGCCTTCCTGTAACAACGGGTGGTGTAGGTGTCCTGTAGGGCAGGTAGTTTGCCCCCGGTGATGCGTTGTGCAGTCCTCACTACCCTCTGGAGAGCCTTACGGTTGAGGGCGGAGCAGTTGCCGTACCAGGCGGTGATACAGCCCGCCAGGATGCTCTCGATTGTGCATCTGTAGAAGTTTGTGAGTGCTTTTGGTGACAAGCCGAATTTCTTCAGCCTCCTGAGGTTGAATAGGCGCTGCTGCGCCTTCTTCACGACGCTGTCAGTGTGAGTGGACCAATTCAGTTTGTCTGTGATGTGTATGCCGAGGAACTTAAAACTAGCTACCCTCTCCACTACTGTTCCATCGATGTGGATAGGGGTGTTCCCTCTGCTGTTTCCTGAAGTCCACAATCATCTCCTTAGTTTTGTTGACGTTGAGTGTGAGGTTATTTTCCTGACACCACACTCCGAGGGCCCTCACCTCCTCCCTGTAGGCCGTCTCGTCGTTGTTGGTAATCAAGCCTACCACTGTTGTGTCGTCCGCAAACTTGATGATTGAGTTGGAGGCGTGCGTGGCCACGCAGTCGTGGGTGAACAGGGAGTACAGGAGAGGGCTCAGAACGCACCCTTGTGGGGCCCCGTGTTGAGGATCAGCGGGGAGGAGATGTTGTTGCCTACCCTCACCACCTGGGGGCGGCCCGTCAGGAAGTCCAGTACCCAGTTGCACAGGGCGGGGTCGAGACCCAGGGTCTCGAGCTTGATGACGAGCTTGGAGGGTACTATGGTGTTGAATGCCGAGCTGTAGTCGATGAACAACATTCTCACATAGGTATTCCTCTTGTCCAGGTGGGTTAGGGCAGTGTGCAGTGTGGTTGAGATTGCATCGTCTGTGGACCTATTTGGGCGGTAAGCAAATTGGAGTGGGTCTAGGGTGTCAGGTAGGGTGGAGGTGATATGGTCCTTGACTAGTCTCTCAAAGCACTTCATGATGACGGAAGTGAGTGCCCACTGTGTAGCCATCCGCCTGTTCGCAACTCACTATTCTTGCCCAATTTACCTTCCTGTGACCACTGTCTGTGTGATAGCTCTGAGACAGTGTGTGTGTGTGTGTGTGTGTGTCAGGGTTCCATTGGGGTCTGTCTTGAGTGGACCTTTCTCTGCACTCTGTTGGTTTTTCAGACGTTCAGTCTGAGAGAATGTAAGTGCTTGTTCCCCATAGATAGTCTGACACACACATGCACACTGTAAAAACATTGCTATAAGAATGTATTAAATATATTATCTCTTTGAAGAAAGAACAGTTCTAGTTCTATATCTTTACTTTGTGAATGGGTCTGTGCGTCAGACAGTGTGTTTGTGCCGGCATTGTGTCTTTGTACTGTATTTGTGCATCAATGGCGGTCGGTGCCGTTTAATGAGCTTGGCATTTCTTCTATTACAGCATATTGGATGACTGTCATTTATATTCTATTCAACCAGCTCAATGTAACATGTTTAAATGTATTTTCAATCATCCTGCGGAGGGCAGAGAGGGAGGTGAGCATCTGCTTCAGCTCCAGCAGGGGAATCAGATGGCTGCTGAGCATGCGCTTACCTTACGGACTGTAGCAGCTTCCAGTGGATGGAATGAGCCGGTGCTCAGTACGTTATTTAGAAGAGGTCTGCGCAAGGAGGTCCAAGTGCAACTGGCCTGCCGAGATGACAACCTCACCCTGGACGCATTTATTGGGATGGACATCCGTCCGGATAACCTCTGGTAGCGTCGGCATCTACATCACCTCTCTCCCTCCTTCGGCAAGTGTTCAGGATCAGAGCCTGAACCCATGGAGGTAGGGGTCACACGCCTTCCTGTGGAGGAACGATGCAGACGGATGCAGCTGGGGCTCTGTCTGTACTGTAGCCAGGGAGGGCACAAGCGCCAGCATTGTCCATTACTTCAGAATCCGGGATCCATTTGAGCAGAGGGACGGTCACGTGATGTTACATCCCCTAGACCAGAAGTGAGTATTCAATTTACTGCTCTTCCTGTTACTCTTGACTGTCCCTCATGCCATGTGTCTACAACTTTAGTGGATTCTAGCGCCGCGGGGAACATTATGGATCAGACCCTTGCCTCCTCTCTCAATATTACCACCTACCCACTCTCCTCTCCTTTTCTGGTTCAAGGTCTTGACAATCGGCCTCTAGGATCCGAAACCATCACAAGCATCACCCAACCACTCACCGTGGAGCCCAATCACCAGAAAAAATATCCCCTTCTTCATCACCAGTGCACCAGTTCACAAGATCATCCTTGGCTTCAGCGCCATAACCCTACCATCTCATGGTTGAGTATGAGAATCACAGACTGGTCACCTGAATGCCGGAAGACGGGCTTTCCTATCCCCTGTGGTTCCATGTCGGTTGAGAGTCCTGTGGTTGCCCTCCAGCCTAACATCCCCGAGGAATTTCAGGATCTAAGAGAGGTATTCTCCAAGACCTGCGCTACCTGTCTCCATCCTCATTGCCCCTGGGACCATGCCATTTACGTTTTTTTCCGGTGCTACACCACTGCACAGACTCATCTACCCTCTGTCAGAGGCTGAGACCCAGGCCATGGAGGACTACATTCAAGAGGCACTCCAACAGGGTTTCATCCGCAGGTCCACGTCCCCTGGGTCAGTTGGTTTCTTCTTCGTGGCCAAAAAGGAGGGAGGATTACGCCCTTGTATCGATTACCGTGGACTGAATGACATCACCATGAAGTATTGGTAACCTCTCCCGCTGGTGCCGTCAGCCATCGAGCAGCTCCACGGGCCCCAGTTCTTCACCAAACTGGACCTGCAGAGTGCCTAGAATCTTATTCGCTTCCGGGAGTGGGATGAGTGGAAGACGGCGTTTAGCACGATGTCTGGTCATTACGAGTACTTGGTTATGCTCTTTGTCTTAGCCAATGCTCCGTCAGTGTTCCAGGCATTCGTCAACGAGGTGTTCAGGGACATGCTTGGGTGTCAGGTGATTGTGTACATCGATGACATCCTGATCTTCTCAACCAACCTGGAGGATCACATCACTCACGTTCGAGCAATCCTGGAATGCCTCTTGTCTAACCACCTGTTCGTCAAGGCGGAGAAGTGCCAATTCCAGGGAGTGAGGATGGATGACAAGAAGGTAGATGCAGTAAGGTCATGGCCAGTCCCAACCACCATCAAGGGGTTTGCCAACTTTTACCTTTTAACTTCAGCGCCGTCGGTGCCCCTCTCACCTCCCTCCTCAAGGGTGGGACTCGTAGGTTGGTTTGGTCTCCAGCAGCCGACGAGCCCTTTCGTCTCCTCAAGGGGTGTTTCACCTCCGCCCCCTTGCTAAACACCCAGATCCCACGCTACCTTTTGTAGTTGAGGTAGAAGCATCGGAGGTGGGTGTGGGGGCAGTTTTGTCACAAAGATAGAGAGACCCACTAAAATTGTATCCTTGTGCTTTCTTCTCCAAGGAAATTGTCCCCCGCAGAGAGGAATTACGACGTCGGCGATTGGGAGCTCTTGGCGGTGAAGTTGGCATTAGAGGAGTGGAGACACTGGCTGGTGAGTGCCAAGGAACCATTCATCATCCTTACCAACCATCGGAACCTTGAGTACATACGGACAGCGAGGAGACTGAATCCGCGCCAAGCCAGGTGGGCCCTCTTCTTCGCCAGGTTCGACTTCACGCTGAGCTATTGCCCAGGTATTAAGAACATCAAGGCCGATACCCTGTCCCGTATCTACGATCCGGGAGAGGCTCCTGTCCAGAGTGCATCCTCCCGAGTTGTGGGTCCAGTGGTTTGGAACGTAGATGTGGACATCCGCCAGGCTCTAGAGAGCCCGTACCCCGGAATTGTCCTCCCGCATGCATCTACGTTCCCACAGGAATAAGTATTGGCTGCTGACCTGGGCACACACTGCTGTCGTCAATGGACATCCAGGTATTTCTCGCACCATCCATTCCATCACTAAGAAATACTGGTGGCCCACCTTGGTGCAGGATGTTAAGCGGTATGTCAACTCCTGTTCCGTGTGTGCTTAAACCAAGTCCCCCCGGAATGCTCCTGCAGGGAAGAGCCTGCCGCTTCCTGTGCCTCAACAACCTTGGTCCCACCTATCCATTGACTTTGTTACTGATCTTCTCCCTTCTGATGGTTTCAGAAGGTAGTGGATAGATTCTTCAAGTCATGTCGATTAATCCCTCTTCCTGGTCTTCCCACTGCTCGCCAGGTTGTTGAGGCACTCTTCCAGCAGGTCTCCTGACATTATGGCCTTCTGGAGGACATTGTCTCGGACCGTGGCCCCGATTTCACATCCCGAGTATGGAGGGCCTTGGAGAAGCTCAAGGTCACTGTTAGCCTCACATCCGGGTATCGGCCTCAGTCTAACGGGCAGGTTAGACAAACCTTGGCATTATAATGGCCTTACTGAAGAACTCAGTGACTTTCAATGTGGCACCGTCATAGGATGCCACCTTTCCAACAAGTCAGTTCGTCAAATTTATGCCCTGCTAGAGCTGCCCCGGTCAACTGTAAGTGCTGTTATTGTGAAGTGGAAACATCTAGGAGCAACAACGTCTCAGCCGTGAAGTGGTAGGCCAAACAAGCTCACATAATAGGACCGCTGAGTGCTGAAGTGAGTAGCGCAGTTGCAACACTCACTACCGAGTTCCAAACTGTCTCTGGAAGCAGTGTCAGAACAAGAACTGTTCACCGGGAGCGTCATGAAATGGATTTCCATGGCCGAGCAGCCACATACAAGGCTAAGATCACCATGCGCAATGCCAAGTGTCGGCTGGAGCGAGTGGTGTAAAGCTTGCCACCATTTGACTCCGGAGCAGTGGAAATGCATTCTCTGGAGGGGTAAATTAAGCTTCACTACCTGGCAGTAAGACGGAGAATCTCGGTTTGGTGGATGCCAGGAGAACACTACATGCCCGGATGCATAGTGCCAACTGTACATTTTGGTATAGGATCAATAATGGTCTGAGGCTGTTTTTCATGGTTCGGGCTAGGCCCCTTAGTTCCAGTAAAGAGAAATCTTAAAGCTACATCATACAATGACATTCTAGATGTTCTGTGCAGTTTTGGGAAGGCCCTTTCATGACACTGCCCGTGTACAAAGTGAGGTCCATACAGAAATGGATGGTTGAGATCGGTGTGGAAGAACTTGACTGGCATGCACAGAGCCCTGACCTCAACCCCATCGAACACCTTTGGGATTAATTGGAACGCTGACCGTGAGCTTGGACTAAAACCAAAAGTTTACCTTGACTTGGAAGAGTTGAAGTGTTGTATATCCATAGCCAGCAGGCATTCCTCTCTGTTTGAGTCAGGTGGTAGAGTAGGCTAAATTAGCTGTTTTAGCTAGCTAAGTAAGTAAAAGTGTGTGTGTGGAGTCAGTATGCATTTGAGTGCATGTTATGTGTGTGTGTGTGTGTGTGTGTGTGTGTGTGTTGGGGTGTCAGTTTTGGCATGTGTGAGTGTGGGTAGAATCCAATGTGTGTGTGTAACGGATGTGAAACAGCTAGCTAGTTAGCGGTGGTGCGCACTAAATAGCGTTTCAATCGGTGACGTCACTTGCTCTGAGACCGCGGCTTTTGTGGAGCGATGGGTAACGATGCTTCGTGGGTGACTGTTGTTGATGTGTGCAGAGGGTCCCTGGTTCGTGCCCGGGTATGGGCGAGGGGACGGTCTAAAGTTATACTGTTACATGTGCATAGAGTCAGTGCAAGAGAGTGAGTTGCAAAAAGGGTCAATCTAGGGAGTCCGGGTAGACAGGTATTTAGCAGTCTTGTTTAGAAGTTGTTTAGAAGTCACTGTATGCTGCCACTACATGCTAAAGAGAAGAGGAGAGGCAAGGATCCTAACAAGATGGTGGACTAATTTACTACAGTGACTGACATCTCTAGGAGAGCTAAGGGAAGTAGAGACACTTACTACACAATATCAACCCTGTGGGTGACTGTTTTTGACAAATATTTCATTTGGGAGAAAAACACCCGCTACGCATCAAATCGACAGAGGGCACTTTGTCCAAAAGAAGTTTGCATTACTGTAGCTCACAATATTGCATCCTTTACACTGGTTTGGGTACGCTATAGAAGAGAAGAGAGGAGAAGATGAGTGGAGCCCCAGCATGACGCAAGTTAGATCCTAACGTTCAAAGCTCTGCAGCCCTCCTCAATCCCTCCTTCCTTCTCTCCTCTCTTTCTTCACTCTTCCCTCCCTTCTCAATGCGTTACCCTGACAACACATTCCCCTGTTCAACTGTGCTTTCACTCGTTTAACTAGAGAAAGGAAGGGAAGGTCTGTGAGAGGAGACCACCGTGTGTGTGTGTGTGTGGTGTGTGTGTGTGTGTGTGTGTGGTCACTCATGATATACTCTTTTTGTGTGATGGGCTTATTGAGCAGTCTCTGCTATGTGGTATCTGGTGTAGCAACCTGGACTCAGGTGTAGACATAACATAGTAAATGAAAATCCGTTAAGCTCAAATTAGAATGATATGTTACGTTTGTTATGTATTAATTTGTGGATGTTCATCAACTGTTTTGTATGATATGTAACGAATTACAATTTGTATGATATGTTACAAATTGCAATTCATACAATATGTTACGAATTTGCAATACGTATGATATGTTACAAATTCCAATTTGTTGTGGCTAACATTAGCTAGATGGCAAATGCACATTTTAGCTAGGTGGCTAATGTTAGCTAGGCTAGGTGTTAAGGTTAACGTTAAGGTTAAGAGTTAGGATAAAGGTATAAAGTTAGGGGAAGGTTAACATGCTGAGGAAACTCGTCCCTTTTCCAGGACCCTGTCTTTCAAAGATAATTCGTAAAAATCCAAATAACAGATCTTCATTGTAAAGGGTTTAGACACTGTTTCCCATGCTTGTTCAATGAACCATAAACAATTAATGAATATGCACCTGTGGATTGGTCGTTAAGACACTAACAGTTTACAGACGGTAGGCAATTAAGGTCACAGTTATGAAAACTTAGGACCCTAAAGAGGCCTTTCTACTGACTCTGTAAAACACCAAAAGAAAGATACATGCTCATCTGTGTGAGGACTGCAGATGTGGCCAGGGCAATAAATTGAAATGTCCGTACTGTGAGACGCCAACGACAGCACTACAGGGAGACAGGCCAGATGTTTGTCCAAGCAGTGGCAGACCACGTGTAACAACACCTGCACAGGTTCGGTACATCCGAACATCACACCCGCGGGACAGGCACAGGATGGCAACAACAACTGCCCAAGTTACACCAGGAACTCACAATCCCTCCATCAGTGCTCAGTCTCAGATATTTTTGGTTATGGAAAATATATTTCACAGCAGTTTAGATGGTACAATGACTCTCTACACTGTACTTTCTTGTTTTGTGACATAAACTGAAATTAGGCGAACAATTCAAATTTGAGCAACCAGGAAAAGACAGAGCCTTCTATCTTGAAACATTTACTATGTTACATCCAGTCTATGAGACCAGGCTTGAGTTCGGCCTGTGTCTGTTTGTGTGTGTGAGTCTGTGTGTATAAAATAGAACGTGTGTGTGTCATTATTGTATTTATTTGTTGCTCTCCTCATTCTGTGGCACTGGCAGGGTATTCAGTGTGTGTGTCTGTATCTGCTTATGTGTATGCTGATCTTATTGTGCAGTCTGGCATTTGTCCATTTGATTCTTGGCAGGTAGATAAGAGCTCCTCTCTGCCCAGCCGAAGCAAAGGATTACAGAGAAAAGAGAGAGAGACTTCCCGAGGCAGCACCATTCAGCCACCCCTGGGAATAGTATCAACATATACACTGCCTCTGTGTTCATCAGGAAGTGCATAGAGGATGTTGTATCGGTCCCAGGTTCAAATGTTTAAACCTGCAATGCGTGACAATGTGTGTACAGGTGTTTATAGAGACCACTCTGTCAAGAATGCTGTATTTCTTCCACATTTGAACATGATATGCCAGAAACCCCAGCTCTCATTGCAAGTCGCCGCTGGGATGACGTGGCATCAACATCTGCTCGGAGACTTTGTGGCTGTGGTAGTGACAACCCAACGGAGTCGGGAAATGTGAGGCTGTGGATGCCGATGCAATTACAGTTATGGACAAGATTGATGATAACTCAATTCCATTTTAGCAACACTGTCTTCAGAACAGGTACTCAAAATGTTATACACCGGCTTTTATTCTCATTTTTATATTGTAATAAAAAATATCCACGCTGTCAGCTAGAAAGGTAGCTAGCTATCTAATTTAGCTAGCTAACATTACATGGTTGCTAGCTAAAAGCTTAGCTACCGGGAATTCCCCTGCTTGGTACAAGATAGCAATAGGACGATAGCTTTAGTACATTAGCTATCACAAAAAGCAGTGTAAAATATTAATTTTGACTATCATAGCTCTGCAATCATGGAAAATAACCTTTGCTTTGGCAAGTCCTTTGCCCTTCTCTGATTCCTATACTAGCGAACTAATAACATTACTGTTATGGCCGCTTGATTCTCGAGAGCCATGGCTATGAAGATGTGTATGATTGTAGAAGTGTTATACTCAACTCTTCTGCATGAAAATCATTATGGTTTATACATAAAACCAAAACCATGTAGTGAACTGTGTTGTGTACATGTTTTTTCTGTAGGATTCCAGCGTCGAAGAGCCGCAGACCATCCAGGGGCACAGGCAGGACTGCAGAAAGAAACGGACAGGAAGACCTTGAAAGGGCTGCCCGACTGAAAGGAGAGGCTGGCCGACTGAAAGGAGAGGCCGCCCGACTGAAAGGAGAGGCTGGCCGACTGGAAGGAGAGGCCGGCCGACTGAAAGGAGAGGCCGGCCGACTGAAAGGAGAGGCCGGCCGACTGGAAGGAGAGGCCGGCCGACTGAAAGGAGAGGCTGGCCGACTGAAAGGAGAGGCCGCCCGACTGAAAGGTCAGGCGGCCCTTTCAAGTATGTTACCATAACAAGATGACACTTCCATGACTACACCATACTTGATTCTTAATTTGGATCTAAATTAAGAAAATATGGTAAAATCTTTAAGTAGTTTTGTGAATTTTTCCTTGGTCTGGGTGAAATCAGTTCAATACTTTACCAGTTCACTACATTGTTTCCCTTACACTACCTTGTATTCTTGTTTATCTACCTAATAAAACGTTATTTGACCTGATCGTCTAATCGGACTGACTTGTTTTGTACTGCATTTACACCAGGGTAGTCCATCCGTCTTTCTTGATATCTATCCACCTGTAGGTCTGCTCATTTGAAGTGTAAACCGTCAAGAGCGTAGATATCCAGGAAAATAACAGTTTAGTAAATCCTTCTAAAGCCATTCCAAACGTACAATGATGACTATATGCCAGATACAGTGAGGAGAACAAGTATTTGATACACTGCCGATTTTGCAGGTTTTCCTACTTACAAAGCATGTAGAGGTCTGTAATTTTTATCATAGGTACACTGTGAGAGACAGAATCTAAAACAGAAATCCATGATTTAAGTAATTCATTTGCATTTTATTGCATGACAGAAGTATTTGATCACCTACCAACCAGTAGGAATTAGGGCTTTTTCTTTAAGAAGCCCTCCTGTTCTCCACTCATTACCTGTATTAACTGCACCTGTTTGAACTCGTTACCTGTATAAAAGACACCTGTCCACACACTCAATCAAACAGACTCCAACCTCTCCACAATGGCCAAGACCAGAGAGCTGTGTAAGGACATCAGGGATAAAATTGTTTTTATACCTTTATTTTACTAGGCAAGTCAGTTAAGAACAAATTCTTATTTTCAATGACGGCCTAGGAACAGTGGGTTAACTGCCTGTTCAGGGGCAGAACGACAGATTTGTACCTTGTCAGCTCGGGGGTTTGAACGTGCAACCTTCCGGTTACTAGTCCAACGCTCTAACCACTAGGCTACCCTGCAAAACCACGAGGAAAATCTGCAAAACCAGCAGTGTATGAACTACTTGTACTCCCCACTGTAAATGCACAAGTACTGTTTCTCACACAAGTTTGTTTCCCACACAAACTTCCCTTATTTATATGTTTGATTGTAGGCCCACCTCTTTCAAAAACAATCCTGAGATGTCTCTAGGTTTTCACACTTTCCAGGAAGCACAAAGTCTGACAACAGGGAATGCTCCAGTCCTTCTCAGCTCAAAGGTGTGCTGCTAACTGTATCCTGTGGTGACGTCTCCTCGAAGTTGTAGCAGCTCAGTTGTTGGTGGCACTCCATGGAGATTTTGGTCATCTGATCTCTGGATCATTCTGCTAGGCCCTACTGAGAGCCCAGTCTTCTCAACACTGCTCTCTGAAGTTCTGGGATGTAGGTGCATTCCTTTGCAGTTTTCAATGTGTGGACACTTCACTTTTGAGACTTGTTATTGTGGTCTCCTTTAGCTGAAAGACAAAATAATGACAAAATATGGTTCTATATAATTTCATTACTATCAGTGCAGAACTGAAGTGTTGAAATATAACAGCCATAACATATATTATATCGTTGAGTTCTAAGAAATGTACATTTTTCACAATCGAGAGGACAACGAACAATTACATATTGTTGCCCTACGCGTTCTCCAAGTGTCACGTTCTGACCTTCTTTTGTTATGTCTTTGTTTTAGTACGGTCAGGGCGTGAGTCGGGTGGGTTGTCTATGTTCATTTTTCTATGATTTGGTATTTCTATGTTTGACCTGGTATGGTTCTCAATCAGAGGCAGCTGTGAATCGTTGTCCCTGACTGAGAACCATACTTAGGCAGCCTGTTTTCTTCCTTGAGTTGTGGGTGATTATTTTCTGTTGAGTGTTTGTATTCTGCACTAGACAGAAGTGTTTCGGTTTTGTTCGTTCACTTTGTTGTTTTTGTTCAGTGTTCAATTTCTTTATTAAAAATATGGACACTTACCACGCTGCGCATTGGTCCTCACCTTCTTCCAGCAACAACGGCCGTTACACCAAGGCTGGACAATGGTTACAAAGGTTGTAGGCAAGTGCTGCCAGTAGGGCCCAAGCCTTAGACTGGAGGAGAGAAAGCAAACCGTGTACATAAGTGATTCTGGAAGGACACCAGCTCAGATGTAGACCTAGATCAGGGATGGGCAACTCCTGTCCTCGGGGGTTAATTGGTGTCACACTTTCCCCCACTAATCACACTTGATTAAAGTAATTGCATTCTAAAATGAATACCATTATAAGTTGATTATTGGGTCAGGTGAGTTGGCTGTGGAAAAAGTGTGACACCAATCAGGCCCCAAGGACTGGAGTAGGCCAACCCTTATCTAGATCTGACTCCAATAATCAACTAATCATGATCTTCCGTTGACAATTACTTTTTCACCTGTGTTTGCTAGGGATGGGGGAAAAGAGTGACCACTTCAGCCCCGAGGACTGGAATTGACCGTCCCTGACCTAGATAGACAAAGTATCAAACATGCTCCATCAACCCTAATCTGGCATACGATTTTACCATTTGACAACTATGACAGAATGACATTCGATGAACATCAGTCTTATATTTCCAGTGTAAAAACATTAAGTTTCGGATGCACGGAGTCAGTATTTGTTTCCCTCATTGGATAAGGAGGTTATTAGGCAGAATGAATGTTTCCAATCATTCAGTATAATGTCATGTTCATTTTATACACTCAATACATGTGCATCTTTTGGTCTAGGTCTGTCTATATCTCAACCATACAGCTCAATTGGGGAATAACAGTAATATGTGTGCAGTAGGCTAATATTGAGATAGTATGTCATCAATACTCAAAGTACATTTTGGGTAGTGCATTTCCCTGAGCAGTTTATCATTATAAAATGTCTACTTTGTTGTTAGGTAGCTAAAGCGTTGTCTTTGCTTACCGATTGTATTCTGCTGCAATACTCGACAATGGTGCGGTTGGAAATGCAGGCTTGCCAGGAGTTGATGTTGATTTATTCCTGTCATGACTGATATTTTCTAGAGTTTAGATGTCAAATAATGAAGCTATAACAGTTGACATGAGAAGAGAGGTGATAAAATTAGCTAGTTTCAGAATGTTTTGTTTACAATAGCTGACTAAAAATTGGGCATAACACTAGGCATGCAGTTGAGAACGTTTCCATGGTAACGGCGCCTCTACAATTCCATGATGAAACTTTGAAACGAAATTGCCACTTGTAGCAAACGAGTTTCATGAAATACATGGCCCAGAAACAGGGTCACATTTTTTAAAACTATATATCAGTAAGCCAGGCTAGCTATGTCAGCAAAATAGCTAGCGAGCTCTCTGCTTGGCAGAATGTTGGCTAAATGTATCGGTCTCATTGCCTAGACTTTGGCTTAGGTTTTGACATGTTAAATCTTGAATACTCCAGCCAACGACATGAGATGTTCTAAAACTAGACCGTTCAGATCAATATACTCTGTGGCACCGCCTCCTCACTGACGGAAAACACATTGCACATTGTGCACTATTCAATGAATACCAGTGAATAACGCGGTTCTCAGGCAGGCTAGCAGCACACTATTGTTATTGTTGCATCACATTGGATGACCACTAGTGACTTATTGGAGCTTTTGAGCCCCAAACCAATCCAAATGTAGTATTCATCAGTCAGAAAATTGATTCAAACACAAGTATTCAGACCCGTTACTCAGTACTTTGTTGAAGCACCTGGCAGAGATTGAAGCACCTGGCAGAGATTACATCCTCGCGTCTTCTTGGGTATGACGCTACAAGCTTGGCACACGTGTATTTGGGAAGTTTCTCCCATTTTTCTCTGCAGATCCTCTCAAGCTCTGTAAGGTTGGATGGGGAGCGTTGCCGTACAGCCATTTTCAGGTCTCTCCAGAGATGTTCGATCGAGTCCATGTTCTGGCTGGGCCACTCAAGGACATTCAGACTTGTCCCGAAGCCACTCCTGCATTGTCTTGGCTATGTACCTAGGGTCATTGTCCTTTTGGAAGGTGCACTTTCTCTCCAGTCTGAGGTCCTGAGTTCTCTGGAGCAGTATTTCATCAAGGATCTTTCTGTACTTTGCTCCGTTCATCTTTCCCTCAATTCTGACTAGTCTCCCAGTCCCTGTTGCTGAAAAACATCCCCACAGCATGATGCTGCCACAACCATGCTTCACCTTAGGAATCGTGCCAGATTTCCTCCAGAAGTGATGCTTGGCATTCAGGCCAAAGAGTTCAATCTTGGTTTCATCAGACCCAAGAATCTTGTTTCCCATGGTCGGAGTGTCCTTTAGGTGCCTTTTGGCAAACTCCAAGTAGGCTGTCATGTGCCTTTTATTGAGGGGTGGCTTCCGTCTATCCACTCTATCATAAAGGCCTGATTGGTGGAATGCTGCAGAGATGTTTGTCCTTCTGGAAGGTTCTCCCATCTCCACAGAGGAACTCTTAAGCTCCGTCAGAGTGACCTTCGGGATCTTGGTCACCTCCCTGACCACGGCCCTTCTTCCCCGATTGCTCAGTCTGGCCGGAAGGCCAGCTCTTGGAAGTGACTTGGTGGTTCCAAACTTCTTTCATTTCAGAATGATAGAGGCCACTGTGTACTTGGGGACCTTCAATGCTGCCAAATCAATGCTGCCTCGATACAATCCTGTCACTGCAATTCCTTCGACCTCATGGCCTGGTTTTTGCAATGACATGCACTGTCAACCGTGGGACATTATAAAGACAGGTGTATGTCTTTCCAAATCATGTCCAATCAGTTGAATTCAACACGGTTGGACTCCAATTGATTTGTAGAAACATCTCAAAGATGATCAATAGAAACAGGATGCACCTGAGCTCAATTTGGAGTCTTATAGAAAAGAGTCTGAATACTTGTTTTTTGTTTAATATTTTTAATAAATTAGCAACAATTTCTAAAAAGCTGTTTTTGCTATGTCATTATGGACTATTGTGTGTAGATTGACGATAATTATAGTTTTTTTTAAATTCATTTTAGAATAAGACTGTAATGTAACAAAACGTGGGAAAAGGGACGTGAATGCACTGACAACTGATGCATCAGTTGACAGTCATTGATATACAAGTCATGTTGCATGCCGAACAACCCTAGGGAATATCAGTAGCTTAGTCAAACTGCACACTGTGCCCAGCTTCACGTGCTGGCCTGTTCCTTATCTAGCGCATCTACATTCAAATGATAAAATGGCATGTGCAATATTAGGCTTCATAAGTTGACTGAAAACGTATTTACTTTGCGAGGTTATTGTTATCAATGCGCTGTTCAAAATGCTGTTTTACCGGAAGCTACCGGAGACATCTCTCATCTGGCTATACCTGCTGAACGGGACTTACAAAAGATTTCATTTAGATTGTTTAGCAATAGTTTTTTTAGTTTTGCTTTATACCAAGAGTTTATATGGTTATTGTTAGATAACCAGGGTAAAGTTGATCATTTCATAATGAGGAATCACTTTTGCAAGGCGCTCTGCATGGCTAAAGCAGGAGGAGAAAAGAAGCTCACTAAACTTCCAAATGGTAAAAAAAAACATTTCATTTTTAGATGGGGGTGAAATCCAAAGTTGTGCTATATATTAAATTGATATAGCTAATTTGTAAACTATAAATATTGATACATTACTAGCGCCAACATTTAACTTGCAAAAACAATAAGATAATAAGTGGGTGATTGTGATTTCAGAACCAAAGTTGGGGTACAGAAAAATAGGCTACCTTGACTTCCCTAATCTGATAACCTGATAGTATTCCTTATGGCTCAGACCCCATGCCTACATAGTAT
>NC_068443.1:14713347-14715847 GCF_023373465.1 Oncorhynchus keta | reverse complement strand
ACAAGCCTTATAGTTCATGGCCCGAGATGGCATAGCAGTTCAGACGTCTTTTGACCTCGTCTTGTCGTGTCCTGTATATATATATATTTACAACTTTTTTTCACATACATTTTATTTTCCATCAACTCATCTTCAAAACACTCTCCTGCAACCCGCCTCACCAATTTATATTTATAAATAAGTATTATTTACCTAAAATCTGCAATCCTCCAAGAAGCTAGCCAGAAGCTAGCCAGAAACTCCAAGACGTTCCAGACGTTCTAGACGACCAATTCTTATTGCTTTTAGCCGTACCCTTATTCTTCTCCTCCTATGTTCCTCTGGCGATGTAGAGGTGAATCCAGGCCCTGCAGTGCCTAGCTCCACTCCTATTCCCCAGGCGCTCTCTTTTGATGACTTCTGTAACTGTAATAGCCTTGGTTTCATGCATGTTAACATTAGAAGCCTCCTCCCTAAGTTTGTTCTATTCACTGCTTTATTCACACACTCTGCCAACCCGGATGTTCTGGCTGTGTCTGAATCCTGGCTTAGGAAGACCACCAAAAATTCTGAAATTTTAATTCCAAATTACAACATTTTCAGACAAGATAGAACTGCCAAAGGGGGCGGTGTTGCAATCTACTGCAAAGATAGCCTGCAGAGTTCTGTCCTACTATCCAGGTCTGTACCCAAACAATTTGAACTTCTACTTTTAAAAATCCACCTCTCTAAAAACAAGTCTCTCACCGTTGCCGCCTGCTATAGACCAGCCTCTGCCCCCAGCTGTGCTCTGGACACCATATGTGAACTGATTGCCCCCCATCTATCTTCAGAGCTCGTGCTGCTAGGCAACCTAAACTGGAACATGCTTAACACCCCAGCCATCCTACAATCTAAACTTGATGCCCTCAATCTCACACAAATTATCAATGAACCTACCAGGTACCCCCCAAAGCCTTAAACACGGGCACCCTCATAGATATCATCCTAACCAACTTCCCTTCTAAATACACCTCTGCTGTCTTCAACCGAGATCTCAGTGATCACTGCCTCATTGCCTGCATCCGTAATGGGTCAGCGGTCAAACGACCTCCACTCATCACTGTAAAATGCTCCCTGAAACACTTCAGCGAGCAGGCCTTTCTAATCGACCTGGCCGGGGTATCCTGGAAGGATATTGATCTCATCCCGTCAGTAGAGGATGCCTGGATATTTTTTTTAAATGCCTTCCTAACCATCTTAAATAAACATGCCGCATTCAAGAAATTTAGAACCAGGAACAGATATAGCCCTTGGTTCTCCCCAGACGTGACTGCCCTTAACCAACACAAAAACATCCTATGGCGTTCTGCATTAGCATCGAACAGCCCCTGTGATATGCAGCTGTTCAGGGAAGCTAGAAACCGTTATACACAGGCAGTTAGAAAAGCCAAGGCTAGCTTTTTCAAGCAGAAATTTGCTTCCTGCAACACTAACTCCAAAAAGTTCTGGGACACTGTAAAGTCCATGGAGAATAAGAACACCTCCTCCCAGCTGCCCACTGCACTGAAGATAGGAAACACTGTCATCACTGATAAAGCCACCATAATTGAGAATTTCAATAAGCATTTTTCTACGGCTGGCCATGCTTTCCACCTGGCTACTCCTACCCCGGTCAACAGCACTGCACCCCCAACAGCAACTCGCCCAAGCCTTCCCCATTTCTCCTTCTCCCAAATCCATTCAGCTGATGTTCTGAAAGAGCTGAAAAATCTGGACCCCTACAAATCAGCCGGGCTAGACAATCTGGACCCTTTCTTTCTAAAATTATCTGCCGAAATTCTTGCCACCCCTATTACTAGCCTGTTCAACCTGTCTTTCGTGTCCGGACCTCTGGCAGTCTCTATGGGGGTGCCACAGGGTTCAATTCTTGGACCGACTCTCTTCTCTGTATACATCAATGAGGTCGCTCTTGCTGCTGGTGAGTCCCTGATCCACCTCTACGCAGACGACACCATTCTGTATACTTCCGGCCCTTCTTTGGACACTGTGTTAACAACCCTCCAGGCAAGCTTCAATGCCATACAACTCTCCTTCCGTGGCCTCCAATTGCTCTTAAATACAAATAAAACTAAATGCATGCTCTTCAACCGATCGCTACCTGCACCTACCCGCCTGTCCAACATCACTACTCTGGACGGCTCTGACTTAGAATACGTGGACAACTACAAATACTTAGGTGTCTGGTTAGACTGTAAACTCTCCTTCCAGACCCATATCAAACATCTCCAATCCAAAGTTAAATCTAGAATTGGCTTCCTATTTCGCAACAAAGCATACTTCACTCATGCTGCCAAACATACCCTTGTAAAACTGACCATCCTACCAATCCTCGACTTTGGCGATGTCATTTACAAAATAGCCTCCAATAACCTACTCAACAAATTAGATGCAGTCTATCACAGTGCAATCCGTTTTGTCACCAAAGCCCCATATACTACCCACCATTGCGACCTGTACGCTCTCGTTGGCAGGCCCTCGC